>NW_026652276.1:170763634-170769564 GCF_009828535.3 Hylobates moloch | reverse complement strand
CCCGGAGTGTGATGTTCCCCTTCCTGTGTCCATGAGTTCTCATTGTTCAATTCCCACCTATGAGTGAGAACATGCGGTGTTTGGTTTTTTGTCCTTGCGATAGTTTACTGAGAATGATGTTTTCCAGTTTCATCCATGTCCCTACAAAGGACACGAAATACCATTTGACCCAGCCATCCCATTACTGGGTATATACCCAAAGGAGTATAAATCATGCTGCTATAAAGACACATGCACACGTATGTTTATTGCGGCACTATTCACAATAGCAAAGACTTGGAACCAACCCAAATGTCCAACAACAATAGACTGGATTAAGAAAATGTGGCACATATACACCATGGAATACTATGCAGTCATTATTATTATTAAATATTTTGATACACGTTAAGGAGACAGTGGCCACCAGTCAATTTGATTACGAACGTGAGAACAGAGTCAGTTATGATTTTCTTTTGGTAAAATTGTAGGATTTTATTATCACCATGACAAGATCAGGGTCGCATGCACTTCTGAGATCAAGAAATTACTACATCATATAGTTTGAAAGAAAAATTGTGTTAGCAAAGTAGAAAAGAGGCTGGTGTAATTTTGAGTAAGTAGTGTCTCTGTCATAATGTCCATTTCCCAGGTAATTAGGTGTTCTTCCTCAACATAGTTTATTGTTGTTGTTGTTGTTGTTGTTTGTTGCATGTCTTTTATTAAATGATTCCATTATAATTTGAATAACAAATTTCCTATAGTTGAAATATTCTGGATAGTTTCCAATTTTTTATCATTATAATAAATGTGATAAACATAAATGTTATACATCCACAAGGGAAATAAAAACGTATGATGATAAAATCTCAATCTTAAGCAGATTATTTTATAAATTCTTTTTTTCTTATACTTCTGGTATTAATTTTTGAAAGAGGATATTTTTTGATACACATATTTATTTGAAGATCCAATGACATTTATTCATCTATAGATTTACATCTATCTACATTGAATAAAGATGTGTACTTTTTATGGTAGCCATTTTTATTCTGATACTTTGTAAAGATACTAAAGGTTAGATTGCTTTGTTTAGGAAAATTAAAATGTATGGCTTTCTGAAATTATCATTTTTAATAGATGTAATAATTGTCCCAATTTTGAATTAGTGTAGTTAATACAATTTAGGAATTTTGTTTTAAAATAGACTAAACAAAATAAGGGATATATAAAGAGCACCATTAAGTAGCACCAGATAGCTGACTTACCCAAACAGATTTCATCTCCAAGCACAATTTGTATCCAATCAGCAAACAATTCAGAGGTCAAAGAAGATGATTTTTACTTGAATTACAAATTACAGTTAATTGCATAATCATATTAATGAAATATCCCATTATCGTTGTGTATTCATAATAGTTTTCTGAGATTTGAATGTGAAAGCAGGTCAAATACTTCATAAGGAAGGAAATAGAAAGAGGCCCATGATATTTTCACAAAGCCGAGGATTCCACACATGACTGTGCCTGTGTCTCACTCCGCTCTTATTAAAACTCAACACCTGCAATCATTATTTTTGCTTTGACACATAATATTGAATTTTAAATTTTAGTTGCTTAAAGCATTGTCATCTCAACTGATCATGTCTTTTATTTTTTCTAGAAGTATTAAAAGCTGTGAAATTATGTGAGTCTGGCCTTGAGAAGGAAAATTTGGGGGGCCACTGATACTTTAGCACTGAGTTTGATGAATTCTGCTCTATACTCAAATATTTCTGAAGGCAACAAAAACAGCAAAAGTTATGTAGTTGACTTTCTTTTTTAACTTAAGCTAATTTTAGGGCTGGGTGTAGGGAACAGACATAAAAATGAATGAAGAAAATACAGTTAATAGAAATGGTTATAACTTGTATATCATTCCCCAAAAGAAGCAATCATGGGCAACTTCAGTAGCGGTTTAGAACACAGATTTAGGAATTATACAGACATTTCACCCCCAAACTTAGTTCTATCTCTATTACAAGGAACAGCCATTGTTCAGATGTGTAATGATATGTGAGAGATGTATTTTTAGACGTGGAATTGCAGAATCAAGATGATGATACATATAGAAATGTAATTGCTGTTGCCAAATTACCCTCTAAAAGGACTGTATGCATCCATTTACACTCCCAGCAGTAAATGAATGTGCTTGTTTCTTCATACACTCAATGAAACTAGGTTGTATAAAAACATTATGACTTAGTTTAATGAGAGAAAAACATGAAGCCTCTAATGTTTGCATTAAATTTCTTTATGAGTAACATTATCTTTAAAAGTCAAAATAAATCTAAGGAAACTTTCTTAGTGCTTCTGCATTTCAAACTAAAAGTTTTACGTAATAAATATTTGAAGATATAAGGCACACAATGAACCATGCATAGAGTATTAGAAAAAGTATAGATATAATCCAAAATATCTTTTTAAAATAATATTTTAAAGTGGTTAATTGCATTCCTGAAATTATTAAGTCAGTTAAACACTGTCCAAGTTTTATATAAACATTCTAAATTTGCATAAATGCACACATGTTTATATTCTCCTTGAATGTCATACTTTACTGGAAAATCTAAGAATGGCCAATATTGGAACAATGCAGCTCTTTCCATGTATTTATGAAATATATTGCCACTTAAGTTATAAATTTGATTCTAGTGGCAATTCATTCATTTAGAGTATCTTTTCAAGAGGTTTTGCACTAACTAAAAGAAACAATATATAAAATCTTATTTTTGAGCAGTAACAGCTATATATGTAGATAAAGTTTTATTCAAATAATTTTAATTCTAAAAACAATAAATTTCCCATCAAGTTATTTGCCTTTACATGAGTCACTAATTATTGAGAAAATAACAACTATAAACTTATAGAAACATTTGTTTTTATACTTCAGAAAATGAGAAATTTAAAAAGAAATTCCCCTCTAAAAATACAACCCGGTTTATTTAGGAACATAGATAACTCAAGAGTTATTTAAAGGAAAAGATGCTTGCACAGCCTTGCCTAATAACCTTTTTTCCTCAAGTATATATTCAGCTAAAACCTTAGATTCCTAGGTTCTTGCGATTAGTAGTGAGGCATATGACAATAGTTTCCCAAATGTGCTTAATAAATAGAGTTGTACTTTTGAAAAACAAACACAGAATAAAAGTATTTTTTAAAGACTTCTGATCAGTTTCACTCGCAAGAAAAAAAGTGAGTCTTTTGAGTATTTTTCAAATACAATGCTCCTTACTCTTGGAATATTTGAACGCTCTTGACAGAACTATATTTTCCTTATCTCTTTGTTCTGCAGTACCCTCATGCAAAAATAGGTAAGGCATTAGAAAAGACCATGAATCTCTCAACTGCCTCATGCTGTTTTCTGTGAGCAATACTAGTGAAATGCATGAAATAAGAGATGATTCATTATTTTGAGTTCTGAAAATTAGTTGTGCATTTAATAGTTCTGTGAGATCCTATTCAGTGAGAATATTCAGGGCTTGTTTTGATAACAAAGTCAAATTCAGTTAGACTCCTGAAGGAAGTTGGGAATATAAAGGCTAAGTCAACATCCTAATAGGAATTCCAAGTTATTCCCTATGTGCACTGGTATTTTTGCATTCTAGAGACTCAAATATATTACTAACAGTTAAATAATACTGATATTTTTCTGCAAATATAATTACCTCTTTCTTTTACCACCATCTGCTTTTCTACTTTTCCATTCACGTGGATATCACTCTCAGGGAAATTCTCCCATAAGGTATACAAATGTGGAACTGACCACCTCCCTCATCCTGAACTAACCAGAACAGGGGTGTTTCTCTACCCAGTGTTGGCAAACATCTTGGAAAGGCTCCGATAGTAAATATTTTCGGTTTTGCAGCTCATACAGTTCCTGTGTCAAGGATTCAACTCTGCCAATACGGTCTGAAAGTAGCCTTATGTAAAAAAGTGAAAGTGGCTGTTTTTATATTTATTTACAAAAGGAGGTTGAAGGCCAGATTTGGCCCATGGGTCTTAGTTTGATGACTCCTACCTATAACACAACATGCCTAAGAAGAAACTAATCCCAAAACTTCTTTTGAGAGAATTAGTAATTTTATTTATTTATTTAACTTTTATTTTAGAATCAGGGGGTACATATGTGCAGGTTTGCTACATAAGTATATTGCCTGATACTGAGGTTTAGGCTTCTAATGATCCCATCATCCAAGTAGTGAACATAGTACCTGATAGGTAGTTATTTAACCCTTGCCCCTCTCCCTTCCTTTCCCCCTTTGAAATCCCCAGTGTCTATTGTTCCCATCTCTGTGTCCATGTGTACCCAATGTTTAGCTCCTGCTTATAAGTGAGAACAGAACATGTGGTATTTGGCTTTCTGTTTCTGTGTTAATTCACTTAGGATGAGGGCCTCCAGCTGCATCCATGTTGCTGCAAAGGACATGATTTCATTCATTTTTATGGCTGTGTAGTGAGAATTAATAATTTTTAATTAAAGATGTGGAATAAAATGATCTAGAAACTTCTCTATATTTTATTTGGCAGTTCAATGACTTAAACTATCTGGAGAGGAGTTTTAGATTTGAAAGAAGCAATATGCAGAGGCCAGGCATGGTGGCTCACGCCTGTAATCCCAGCACTTTGGGAGGCTGAGGCAGGCAGATCACAATGTCAGCAGTTGGAGACTAGCCTGGCCAATATGGTGAAACCCCGTCTCTACTAAAAATACAAAAATTAGTCGGATGTGGTGGCGCACACCTGTAGTCTCAGCTACTTGGGAGGCTGAGGCAGAAGAATCACTTGAACCATGCAGGCAAAGGTTGCAATGAGCTGAGATTGTGCCACTGCACTCCAGCCTGGGCGACAGAGTGAGACCCTGTCTCAAAAAAAAAAAGAAGCAGTATGCTTGGTTGAACACTAACTGTAACCCTTCCTTTTGGCAACATTTAATAATTTTAGTAGGACAGACAATGCTGGTCACTTAATCAATGTCCATTCCACTTTCTCTCCTCATGGACAAAACACGGATTTATTTTGAGGGATGGCCATATAGCTAGCTAAAAACCTGGATGTCTCACATTTCTTACTTAAATGTCAATAGCATGTGAGGTTTTTCTTTTTTTTTTTTTTTTTTTTTTTGCTGTGTTTTTTTTTTTTTATTATACTTTAGGTTTTAGGGTACATGTGCACAATGTGCAGGTTTGTTACATATGTATCCATGTGCCATGTTGATTTCCCGCACCCATTAGCTCGTCATTTAGCATTAGGTATATCTCCTAATGCTGTCCCCGCCCCCCCCACCCCCCACCCCACAACAGTACCCGGAATGTGATGTTCCCCTTCCTGTGTCCATGAGTTCTCATTGTTCAATTCCCACCTATGAGTGAGAACATGCGGTGTTTGGTTTTTTGTCCTTGTGATAGTTTACTGAGAATGATGTTTTCCAGTTTCATCCATGTCCCTACAAAGGACACGAACTCATCATTTTTTATGGCTGCATAGTATTCCATGGTGTATATGTGCCACATTTTCTTAATCCAGTCTATTGTTGTTGGACATTTGGGTTGGTTCCAAGTCTTTGCTATTGTGAATAGTGCCGCAATAAACATATGTGTGCATGTGTCTTTATAGCAGCATGATTTATACTCCTGTGGGTATATACCCAGTAATGGGATGGCTGGGTCAAATGGTATTTCTAGTTCTAGATCCCTGAGGAATCGCCACACTGACTTCCACAATGGTTGAACTAGTTTACAGTCCCACCAACAGTGTAAAAGTGTTCCTATTTCTCCACATCCTCTCCAGCACCTGTTGTTTCCTGATTTTTTAATGATGGCCATTCTAACTGGTGTGAGATGGTATCTCACTGTGGTTTTGATTTGCATTTCTCTGATGGCCAGTGATGATGAGCATTTCTTCATGTGTTTT
>NW_026652276.1:170757999-170763534 GCF_009828535.3 Hylobates moloch | reverse complement strand
TTTTTTTTTGAGGCAGAGTCTCACTCTGTCGCCCAGGCTGGAGTGCAATGGCCCTATCTCGGCTCACTGCAAGCTCCACCTCCCCTGTTCACACCATTCTCCTGCCTCAGCCTCCCGAGTAGCTGGGACTACAGGCACCCACCACCAAGCCCAGCTAATTTTTTGTATTTTTAGTAGAGACGGGGTTTCACCGTGGTCTGATCTCCTGACCTCGTGATCTGCCCTACTTTGCCTCCCAAAGTGCTGGGATTACAGGCGTGAGCCACCGTGCCTGGCCTTTCTCTTTGATTTTTAAGAATGAGTTCGTACTTCATTTCTGAGTGAGTTATTTGGTTAGTTGTTAGAGATATTTCCCATTCTTATTTTCAAAACTGTATGCATCTAAGTGAGGGAAATAATTCTGGTGTCAATCCAAACAGAATTAACTTCTCACCTCCACAGTCCATACTGGGTTAACATTCAGTTGTCTTCTACAACCCAGTGTTAATGAAAAACTGTGGAATTAATGGTGTGGAAGTGATTTATGAACTTAATACATAGTTGCCTGTGTGAAACATGAAATTGTAGTAAAAAAGAGATTATCTTTCATTTCCGGTGTAATGAGTTGAAAATAGGCAATGCAGTTATTAAATGCTGTGCTCTTCAAGTTCAAAGCTCTTCCGTGGTCAAAGGACTCGGAAGAGAGAGTTTTTACTTTCTGGTACTTTCAGATCTAACACAGTATTCTGTAAAGAGTAGGTGTTCAATAAATACTCATTGCAATGAATTGAGTTTCTGTAACAGTGGCTCTAGCTCTCTTTTTGGACTCTTTCTTTTTGAGATAATCTGCTACCTGAGATAATCTCTTTCATACCATGAGACATGCCAGGGGTCATTCTTGGTTATGGTTGTGAGGTATTTCAGGAATTCTAAATTGCAATTGCATGTTAGCTTCAAGAAGGTTCTGCTCTAACATCATGCAATGGTTTTTGTTAGTGAGCTCTTATGTTGTTCATTACGATTAACAACATAAGAATGTGTTCTCCATAGAATTTAAGATCCTGTTTTCTTATTTGCCTATGATTTGGCCATTTTTCCTGGCCCTGATGACTTTGGTAGCTAGAAGCTTGTCCTTTTTCTTTTAATCACCCAGTTTCACTGAGTTCTTCTATTGAATCCTGGTCCATGTGTCTTTGTTTCTGCAATCTTTAGGTGGGCTTACTCATGTTAAAGCTTCCTACTTGAGCAGCTATCTCCTGCTATGTTTGTGTGTGGGGAGGCATTGGGGAGCAGCAAAGATCAGTATTAGTGCATGGGCTTCTAACTGACCCATGTCCTAAGGTAGGCTTTGCCACTTACTAATTGTATGCAACTTCTACTTCCTGTAGAAATGGTCTCCTTATTTAAAAGTAAGTCTTATACTACTTGCCTCAAAGGATTTTGATTGGGATTAAATGAGATGACATAGGTAAAGTGCCTGGTATAGAGTCTCATATAGAGCAAGCTACCAATGAATGATAGCGGTCTGCCCTCCAATTAACCTTATTCCATGTTCACCCTCTATGATATCCATTACTTACCTATTGCCAGACAATCCTTTTTAATGACAAAAATCCACCTATCTGGACCTGCTAATATTACCAGTATCTGAAAACTGCCTTTATTTTTTGCCATTTCATGATGGATCTGTCCAGTCTGTAGGTCCTGAACCGATGTGCTGCCTTTCCCTCCTCTCCAAAATAAAATGTCTTTTCATATCCTGAACCCTATACCTGACTCCTGCTTTACTATTGGTTTTTTGAATTACTTCTTTAATATTTTTCTCTAATAAAATCAGAAACTATTTTAAGAAAACAACATTTTCATTTTGAGATGCTAGTGTTTATATACTTCGATTATTAATTCAAAAAATATTTTATGTGTCTATTATGTACCAGCCACTGTTAAAAATACCAGAGATAGCTTCAAGAATAAAACAAGCAAAAATTCCTTAATATTCTAATAAAAGAGGTCAATAAAAACAAGTAGACACATAAAGAAATACTATCGTGTCATACCGTAAGCTCTATGAAGAAAAGTGCAAAGTGATGAGATAGAGAGATGTGGCAGGTGCATAGGTGGATATGTGTGATTTGAGCAAATAACTGAATGATGTGAAGACATAAGCCATTGCTAAATCTGGTGTAATAGCAGTAGGCAGTGAGAAAAGAGTAACAGGTCTGAAGGAGAACCTTGAATGTTTGAAGAACAGCAAGATCAGTGTGGTAGGATCATAATGATTGACAAGGATAGTAAAAAGAGAGAGTCAAAGAGATGGTTAAGGGCTAGATTATGTAGACAGACTCTATAGTCTATGATAGAAAATTTGTATGTTATTCTAAGAGAAAAAATGTTTGAAAACAGAGGATTAGAAACTGACTTATGCTTGTTGAGAACAATTATTATGTACTTGGAAACAAGCCCAAAGTATGGCTATGTGTGTCATCCTTTATTATACTAGAACATTGTCTAATTGGCCCTTCCAAGGATTATTTAATTCTCTAGGGGAAAGTACCTTTGTTTGACATTCACTTTATTTTTGATTCGGGCCCAGACTCTGTGAAATCACATGTTAACTTGTAGATTTTGTCTGTTAGAAAGGCAAATCATTTCTAACTTGCAGAAAAGATAGAAAAAATAAAGATTACAGTTTTATTGCCTGTAGGACATTAATCAGTTTGTCTCTTAGCATCTTAGTCCATTTTGTGCTGCCATAACAGAATACTGTAGACTGGCTAATTTTTAATGAACAGAAATTTATTTCTCATAGTTCTAGAGGCTGGGAAGTCCAAGATCAAGGTGCCAGCATCTGACAAGGGTCTTCTTGCTAAGTCATTTCATGGCAGAAGGGCAAAGAGAAGGCAAGGGAGGCAAAAGGAGGCCAAGCTTATACTTTCATAAGGAACCCACTCCTGTGATAACAAATCTACTCCCATGATAAAGACATTATTAATCCATTCACAAGAGCCCTAATGCCTAATCACTTCTCATTAGGCCCTGCTTCCCAACACTGTTGCTTTGGGGATTAAGTTTCCAAAACATGTTTTGAGGGACATATGTAACCATCGCACTCAACAAACTTATTTTAATATGCCTTTCCTATATGCCCTATTTCTTTAATTATCCTTCGAACTAGCTTTACAATCCTTGTGGTTCTCTCATTGATGAGTTAAACGTTTTTGACATGTCTTCTATATTTACATAAGAGTTACGGTTTTAGCATTTAGGAAATTATATGCTTTGATATGCTAAAAAAGCCCACTTTGGCTGCTTAATGGAGAATGCAATGTGTGAGAGTATGAGGGAGAATTTGCCAAGGTAGAAGCCGGAAGACAAATGAGGAGGATGGTAAAGAGATCCAGGCAATGGCAATGATCAAGATGGCCTGAGCAGGTTGTAGTAGTGGAAATTGTGAAAATTATTTAAATTTTATATCTGATTTGGAGGTAAGGATAAGACTTGCTGATGAATGACTAGGGAATGTAAGATTGAATAGCTAGGGAGTGTGAAATTCGGAGAAGAATCTAGGATTTCTGCTTGGGCAAATAGGAAACGGTAGTAGAGGAAAAGCAGAATTTTTAAAGAAACTTAAAAGATCTGTTTTGACTATGTTAATTTTAGACATAATTTATACCTCTTTGGCAAATTTCCTTATGGTAAAGATGTTTATTTTTGCAACAACCAGGCAAATCTTAATATAACAAATATCTATGGATATGCTCTTTATACATCATGTCTTCTGAAATTCCTAGATTTCTCATCTTTCGTGTTCAGTTAACTTCTTCAAGCTTCCCCCTCAAACCTCCTCATTCTTAAATTTAACATTTTTCTCCAAAATTTTAGGTATAATATGTCCAAAACAAGACTCTTGATTCCCACTCGGCAAAGCTGTCCTCTCTCTTGTCCTCTCACTACTAGCACTCTCAATCCCGGTAAATAGTGTCACTATCTACCCAGATAGACTTACGGGATCATCTTGATTTCTCCCTTGCCCTTGAGCCCCTTATATACAATACAACAGTAAGGCAGATTTCCAACCTCTATATTTCACATATGTCTGCTTTAATTTCATGGTGAAGGCTCACTCCAGTCCAGGCAAGCATTATCTCTCACTTTCTCACTGATCTTCTCACTTCACCTCTTATCTCTTGTAAATTCACTATTTAACAACCAGCAGAAATCCTAAAATATAAACCAGATCATGTCTGTTCTCTTCTTAGAACATTTCAACTGCCATCTATTGTATTATGATAAAATTTAAGCTCCTCAGCCTGGCATCAAGACCTCACCTTCCTCACCAAATTCATCTGTTCCACTCCTTTTGCTTCTACATGCTCAGGTCCCACAGGCCTCTTTCAGTTCTTGGAACCTGTAATTTCCCTCCTAACTCCAGGCCTGATCCCTCTACTTGGAACTCTCCATACTCTTCTCACTTAAATATCACCTCCTAAGTGAAGGCCCCTAGGACCCATCTGTCTAAAACAGGCCCCTTGCCTGCCATTGTTTGTCGTGGAAACTTTTTTATCCTTCTATTTCTGTTATTTTCATTTTATTTACTTACTGGCAAAGCTGGTTCACCATTTTATTTCCAGCCTTTTGCTCAGTCCTAGAATAGGAAAGACCCTTAGTAAGTGACTGCTGAAGGACTGGATGATGTATTTGCAAGGCATAGTCCGTAATGATATTATTACAATTATTTATAAGCAAAAATTTACTTATAAGCAAATATATAGGGGATTTTATGAAAATCTAATAGACCAATAATGGACTTCTTAGAGAAAGCTAGATAAGTTTAAACTTCAAAATTTTCTAATTTCTATTGTAATGTTTAGTCCATCAAGGCATCCATGTAAAAGAATTCTTATTGCTCTTATCAGTATCTTTCTTTTAATTAAAAAGTTACTTCTTATAGCTATTCACATTCTTCTTGGCCAGTATCTTATATTTTCTTCAAATTCTATTTGTATTTTAGTACATCTGTCCCAAACTTCTTCTCTAAAAAAGTGCAAAATATTAACATTATGCTGCTTCAGCAGAATTATTATGCTTCAAAACCTTCAAAGACAAAGTTACATGGCAAGGAAACACTTTCTTGAGAATAAAGAGAAATAACTTATTTCTTTTTCCATTAGGAATTTATCCTTAGGCTCTTGTTACTATTTATGATTTATTTTCCTGCTGTATTTCATTACTTTATTTAATCTTACAATAGGATAACATTTGTCTGAACATGGGACTAATCGTAGAATAAATGAATTATCTATTTACTGCTCACTGCCCCGCACTTTAACCTCAGGAGCTTAGTAGTTTGTGGCAACTTTCTATATAGTGTAGCTGTATAGTGTAGCTTCCTATTTATTCATTACATTATGACATTTTTACCTTAAAATTTTTAGATTTTAATTTTATATTTCATTACTCTTCAGTGTTACATTATTAATTACAATGCATTTTTACTATTTAAACTTGCAAAACATCATTTAATTTCATGGTTCCCTTTCGACCTTTTGTGCTAGT
>NW_026652276.1:170754493-170757899 GCF_009828535.3 Hylobates moloch | reverse complement strand
TTCTCTTTCATCTTTTTGCTAATAGCCAAGCCAACAGGTGTGAGGTGATATTTCATTGTGATTTTAATTTGCATTTCTCTTATAATTTGAGATATCAAATATATTGGCCATTTGTATGTCTTCTTTTGAGAAATGTCTATTCAAATTCTTTGTCCATTCTGTAATAGGGTTATTTTCTTCTTGAGTAGTTTGAATTGCTTGCATATTTTGGATGTTAACCTCTATTCAATGAATAATTTGGAAATATTTGCTTCTAATCTGTGGTTTATCTCTTCATTGTATTGTTACCTTTGCTGTGGAGAAGCTTTTAATTTGATGCAATACAATTTGTCTATTTTTACTTTCATTGCCTATATTTTTGGGATTATATCCAAGAAATCACTGCTCAGACCAGTGTCAAGGAGCTTTCCCCCCATGCTTTCTTCTAGTAGTTTTACAGTTTCAGGTCTTAACTTTATGTCTTTTATCTATTTTAAGTTGATTCTTGTATAAGAGGTGAGATAAGAACCTAATTTCATTTTTCTGCATGTGGAGATCCAGGTTTCCCTACACCGTTTATTGAAGTGACTGTCCTTTCCTCATGGTGTGTTATTGGCACTTTTGTTGAAAAGTAAAAGACCAGAGGTGTGTGATCTTGTTTCTGTTAATAGTCTCTCTATATTAATCCATTGGTCCATGTGTCTGTTTTTATGCCAATACTATGCCATTTTGATTACTATAGCTTTGTGTTATATTTTGAAATCGTGTAGAGTGATTACTCCAACTTTGTTCTTTTTGGTCAAGATTTCTTTGGTCTTTCAGTCTTTTGTGGTTTCATACAAATTTTAGAATTTTTTTTTCTATTTCTGTGAAGAATGACATTGGAATTTTAGTGGGGATTGCATCAAATTTGTAAATCACTTTGGGTAGTATGAACATTTTAACAATATTTTTACAATCCATGAACACAGAGTATCTTTCCATTTATTTGTGCCATCCTCAATTTTTTTCATCAGTGTTCTATAGTTTTCAGTATGAACATCCTTTACTTCTTTGGCTAAATTTACTCCTAAGTATTTCACATTTTTCATGCTATTATAAATGGAATTATTTTCTTAATTTCTTTTTTAGATAGTTCATTATTAGTATATAGAAACACTACTGATTTTTGTAAGTTGATTTTGTATCCTGCAACTTCACTGAATTCATTTATCAGTTCTAACAGTTTTTTTGGTGGAGTCTTTAGGATTTTCTACATGTAAGATCATTTCATCTGCAAATAGAGATGCTTTCACTTCATCCTTTCCTGTTTAGATGCCTTTTCTTTCTTTTGCATAATTGCTCTGACTAGCATTTTCCAGTACTATGTTGAACAGAAGTGTTGAGAGTGGGCATCTTTGTCTGTTTCCTCATCACAAAGAAAAAGCCTTTTACTTTTTCATTGCTGAGTATGATGTTAGCTGTGAGCTTGTCATACATGGCTTTTATTGTGTTGAGGAACATTTTTTAAATCTCTAATTTTTTTCCAGCGTCTGTTGAGATGATCATATGGTTTTTGTCCTTTATTCTGTTAGTATAGGGAATCACATTTATTGATTTGCATACTTTAAGCCATTCTTGCATTCCAGGGATAAATTCTACTTGATCATAGTGAAATATCTTTTTAATATATTGTCAAATATGGTTTGCTAGTATTTTGTTGAGTATTTTTGCATGTATGTTCATGAATGATATTGGCCTGTAGTTTTCTTTTTTTTGTAATGTCCTTCTCCATCTTTAGTATCAGGATAATGCTGGCTTTATAGTACAGAGTTTGGAAATATTCCCTCCTGTTCTGTTTTCTTGTAAGAGTTTGAGAAAGAACTCACACTTAATTCTTTAAATGTTTGGTAGAATTCAGTTGTGAAACCATCTGGTTCTGGACTTTTCTTTGATGGTAGATTTTAAATTACTGGTTCAATCTCTTTACTCATTATTGGTCTGTTTGGATTTCAAATTTCTTTGTTATATAGTCTTGGAAGGTTATATGTTTCTAGGAATTTATTCATTTCTTCTAGATTGTTCAATTTGTTCATGTCTAATTGTTCATAGTAGTCTCTTAAGATCCACTGTATTCTGTGTTACCAGTTTTAAGGTTTCCTCTTTTATTTCTGATTTTATTTATTTGAGTCTTATCTATTTTTTCTTAGCCTAAGTAAGGGTTTGTCAATTTTGTTTAGCTTTCTTAAATTTTTTCTACTGTTTTTCTAGTCTCTATTTCATTTATTTCTTCTCGATATTAGTTATTTTCTTCCTTCTGCTAACTTTGGGCTTAGGGCTTGTTTTGTTTTGTTTTGTTTTGAAGTTCCTTGAAGTGTAACATGGTTGTTTATTTGAGATCTTTTTTCTTTTTTGATGTAGGTGTTCATTGTTACAAAATTCCCTCTTAAAACTGCTTTTGCTGCATCCCTTACATTTTGGTATATTGTGTTTCCATATTTGTTTGTCTCAAGATATATTTTTATTTCTTTATTATTATTATTTTTGAGATAGAGTCTCACTCTGTCATCCAGGCTGGAGTGCAGTGGTGCAATCTCAGCTCACTACAACCCCACCCCCTGGGCTCAAGCGATCCTTCCACTTCAGCCTCCCAAGTAGCTGGGACCACAGATGCACACCATCACACCCAGCTGTTTTTGTATTTTTTTTAGACATGGGGTTTCACCACGTAGCCCAAGCTGGTCTCAAACTCCTGAGCTCAAGCTATCTGCCTGCCTCAGCCTCCCAAAGTGCTAGAATTACAGGCATGAACCACTGTGTTGGGCCTCAAGGTATTTTTTAATTTCCCTTTTAAATGCTTCTTTGACCCAATAATTGTTCAGGAGCATATTGTTTAATTTCCACATATTTGTTACATTTCTGTGATTCTTCCTGTTACTGATTGTTAGTTCCATACTATTTTGGCCAGAAAAGATACCTGAAGTATCTTTTGTCAAGACACGTTTTTTGGCCTAATATATGATCTAGCCTAGAACATGACCTGTAAGATTGGTGTTCCATGTGCACTTGGTAAGAATGTATATTCTGTTGCTGTTGGTTGAAGTGTTCTGTATATGTTTTTTCAGTCCATTTGGTCTAAAGTGTAGTTCAAGTCCAATGTTTCCTTATTGATTTTCTTTTTGGATTACCTGTTTGATATTGAAAGTGTGATATTGACATCTCCTACTATTATTGTGTTGCAATCTATGTCTCCCTTTAGATCTCTTCATGTTTGCTTTATATATATATTTATATAAATATATAAATATAAATATATAAATATAAATATAAATATATATAAATGTAAATATATATAAATATATATAAATATAAATATATATATAAATGTATAGATATATATAAATATATATAAATATATAAATATATATAAATGTATATAAATATATAA
>NW_026652276.1:170745184-170754393 GCF_009828535.3 Hylobates moloch | reverse complement strand
TAGATTTGACATGGGGCAGGGTTGAAACAAAAAGGAATGAAACATACATTTTAGATTTTTGGTTTGGGCAATTGGCCAGATGGCAAAACCATTCACCGAGGAAAGGAAAGCTAAATGGAGACAGGTTAGGGGATCAAGAGTTCAGCTTTGGCCACTGATTTTGAAGTGGCTTTTAAACATACACACGTAGATGTCAAGTAGGCAGTTGGATACAAAAGGCTGCAGAAAAAGCACATATTGAATGACCTAGAGTGCTCTCCTAGGTTTCCAGTAACCCACTTCGAATCTCACTTTGCCTTGCCCTTTCTCTTACCTTACCTACATTTGATGAAGCTGGAATTAGAAACAATATATGGAAATAATTTTTCTAATTAAAGTATTTATAAATAACAAAGCCCTCACATTTGGAATTATGATTATGACCACTTTCCATGAAGTATTTATCTGGCACATACTGTGTTAACAATTTCTTCATTGTAGCAGTTTCAGGAAATGCATATTACACCATACCTGCCCTCAGAGATACTATAGCTTTTAATGGGCTCGTATTGTAAAGAAAATTGAACCTGATCCTAGTAAGAAGAAGAAAAAATTATCCAAAAGAGTTAGCATGTTGCATGACTCCAGTGTAACTTGAGGTAGCCACACAAACTTGACTTCATAAATTTTCTTACATACCTAGCCAAGTAATCAACGTAAAATTGAGGGGCTGTAGATTCCCTAGTGGTGGACCTGCTGATAGACTTCAGTGCCCCAAGTATAGTGAATGCTCCCCTACTGAATGCCATATAATCTCAAATTTCATAAATAGTTGCTCCTGTTTAAGGGAATTAATAGAAATTTTGACTAGGTAAAATGAAAATGTAGGGGTCAATTATATATCCACTATCAAGCATGGACATTTAAACATGAAGCCAGTTTATCTGCAGGTTAACTCTGAGATATGCTCTTAAAGAATGGGACAGATGGCCGGGCGCGGTGGCTCACGCCTGTAATCCCAGCACTTTGGGACGCCGAGGCAGGCGGATCATGAGGTCAGGAGATCGAGAAGGAGAATGGCGTGAACCCCGGGGGGTGGAGCCTGCAGTGAGCCGAGATTGCGCCACTGCACTCCAGCCTGGGTGAAAGAGCGAGACTCTGTCTCAAAAAAATGGGACAGATGGCTGGTCAGTTTGATGTGGGCTGTGATCAAGTACCCTAGAGGATCAGCTCCTACTGGTCAGAGTATATACAAATAGACAGGCCAAGGGGTTGTATGAGAGAGATCTTAAATGCAGTGGAACACCATCTCTTTAACCTATTGGCTACATGCTTTCATTCCATGGAGAATGGGGCTCCTTGCTTTTGTTCTCATTCAGCGAAAAGAAAAAGCATTAAGGGTGAAATATATATAACTTATCTGTACCTAGATTTCTCATGAAATAAAGCTTTACCAACAACAAGTTAATAGCTAAGAACTGTATCTAGGAAAACTGAGTGCCATAAAAAGAATGAATATACATATCCATACTATATAATATGGCTAGGGAGTACTTTAGTTTCCTATGACGGGTATAAGGAGTTAGCACAAACTGGGTGTCTTAAAACAATAGAAATTTATTCTCTGTCAGTTATGGAGGCTGAAAGTCTGAAAGGAAAGCATCAGTAGGGCCACACAATAGCACTGTTGTCACTATTTGTCATTAACGAGGGCACCATCCCTTTGGAATATCTGTTCTGAGACCCGTTATGAAACTGAAGCTCTTAGCAACCCAGTCCTTACTAGTGTTTTTACTGAGGTTATCTACTTGAACAATGAAAATATATCAAACCATTCTCTAAGGCAGTGGAGTTCACAGATGACTCACGGACTATATAAGGCTCATCCCTGTATAGACAGAACAAAACTAATTAAGGTACTGAAAACAGTAAATAATTTAGTAACCTATAAAGATTGCAGTGAGCTTTTGATTTTCCACATTGTATTTAAACCAGTTTATAGATTACCAAAGCTAATTTTCAACCCACAAGTGATTTCCTTCAACAATGATTATACTTAAAAATCCTCCACCAAGAAGTATAACATTAGTGGAGGTATGTTCCAGGTTGCAAACTAATTTTGAGCAGAACATATTTAGAAATTGACCTACAACAGCATTTTAACCATTTAGCATTTTCCAAAGCCAAATTAAAATGAGTTTTTAATATAATTTTTTTTATATTTTTTATTTCCATGGGTTTTTGGGGAATAGATGGTATTTGGTTACATGACTAAGTTCTTTAGTGGTGATTTGTGATATTTTGGTGCACCCATCACCTGGGTAGTATACACTGAACCCCAATTTGTAGTCTTTTATCCCTCACCTCCTTCCCACCCTTCCCCCCTGAGTCCCCAAAGTCCATTGTATCCTTCATGCTATTACCTTTGTGTCCCACTTGACTAACTTTGAGTTTTCTGTCCCACTTTGTTTTCCAGCCTCTGCAAGCACGTATGTGCCAACGGTGTGCAATGGGCGGGAAGTCCTGGACTCCACCACCTCATCTCTGTGATTGTGAATTGCAGTTCAGTTCTTGTGTTTTTAGACTGTTAGACAAAAGTGCTCACGTGCAGCTCCAGAATATGGAAACAGAGCAAAAGAACAACCCTAGTACCTTTTTTTAGAAACAGTACGATAAATTATTTTTGAGGACTGTATATAGTGATGTGCTAGAACTTTCTAGGCTGATTCTAGTGCCCCTATTATTAACAATTCCCCCAGAACATGGAAATAACCATTGTTTACAGAGCTGAGCATTGGTGACAGGGTCTGACAGGGTCAGTCTACTAAAAAAAAAAAAAAAAACAACAAAACAAATATATGGTGGCAATATTATGTAACTTTTTTTCCTATGAAGTTTTTTGTAGGTCCTTGTTGTAACTAATTTAGGATGAGTTTCTATGTTGTATATTAAAGTTACATTATGTGTAACAGATTGATTTTCTCAGCACAAAATAAAAAGCATCTGTATTAATGTAAAGATACTGAAAATAAAACCTTCAAGGTTTTCCAGCATGGTGGATAATGGTCTGTTCTTTTTGAATAACTCAAGGTAATTTGAATATGACTTCAAATCATTTCTACATTTAATATTAGAAGAAACTGTCTGACTGTGCTTCTGTTCCCATCTATACATACTTCAAACTCAAGTTGTTACCCTGCTGAAGAGTTGTGAGCAGGTTCAGACTTCTCTATGGTCCACAATGATCAGAAACTGACTGGTAGCAACACCATATACATCAGACCATTTCAGTGACAATACACATTTTGGTTTTCTAAAGCCACATCTGGGGGGCAGCCGAGAATTGCCCAGATAGAGATACAAGACAATGAGAGAGTTGCTATGTTCAGAATATAAAGACTGTGGCTGCCAGGGAAGATTTGATGGCTCTCATTTCCAAAAACAACCTTAATTACTATGAAATTGGCAGAATATCTCCTTATTCCATTAGAAAATCACTCTCACCATTCACTGCTGAATAAGGCAATAAAATGCAGGATATCTTATTTTCTAAATTTTTTTTTTCAGTAGCCATGCTCAGGTACATCGGCTTGTTACTAAACTTGAATATTTTACTAACCTAAGTAAGGGAGTGAACAGGGAAAGCATGGATAAGCTAAAACTGGCTTATTCTTACTAAATACTGTCCTATTTTTATCAACCTTTTACTCACAAATCATTTATGAATGTAGGAAAATCTGCTGAGAATCTATGTGTCAGATCCTGTGCCAGGGGTCATGGCTAGGGAGTGCTTTAGTTTCCTATGGCTGGGATAAGGAATTAGCACAAACTGGGTGTCTTAAAACAATAGAAATTTATTCTCGCAGTTATGGAGGCTGAAAGTCTGAAAGGAAAGTGTCAGCATCAGCAGGGCCATACTCTCTCAGAGGCTTAGTGGAGAATTTGTTCCATGCCTCTTCTAGCTTCTGGTGGTTGCTGGCTTCCTTGGCTTGTGGCCACATCACTCCAATCTCTGCCTCTATCTTCACATCACCTTCTCCTCTATGTCAGTTTTGTCCTCTGTGTCTCTTACAAGGACACTAGTCATTTGATTTAGGGCCAGTCTAGGTAGATACTATAGGATGAGTTCATCTCGGGAAACTTAATTATATCTGCACAGGCCCTTTTTTTCAAATAAATTAACATTCTCAAGTTCCAGGGATTAAGATGTGGACATATCCTTTTAGGGGCCACTTTTTATCCCACAACAGAAAAAAGAATGAATAAGTTGTAGTGCCTGCCTCTAAGAAGCTTAAAGACTGGAAAATATTATGATAAGAGGAAGTTTGTGACACAAGGAAGACAGTGAAAGGAAAAATGAGGAGAATCAGGATATGAAGTATCCACAGACTAAACAGTCAAGGCCTGAATAATCAAACCTAATTATACTATTTTAAAATGCCTGAAAATAAGTAACAGGTACACAAAAAGCCAACAGGACTGGCTTTGGAGGAAATATAAGAGTCAGATGTTGGAAATTCTTCTCTTTCTTCTGGATGCATTTGAATCAGCAACCTAATCAAGCAATCCAAAACTCACCAGATGCTCAAAGACAATAGTGTTCACCAGTGTCTAATTCCCATATTCAAATAAGAACCTGGAATCTGGGGAGAGGAGATTAGATTGGATAATAGATTCAACAGCACTAAACGACAAAAATGAATTCTGCTGTGAAACTGGCAGGGGTGCTAGATAAGTGTGTTAAGAATGAGCATTGCTCAGGATAAAGGCTGAGACAAGGCTGATGGGGGATAAACTCAGTCCTCTGATGGAATGTGACAGTCTGAAGAAGGCAATATCAGATAGGTTGTGCAGAGACATGGCTGATGCCTCAAACAATCAAACTGATTATGTATCTTTTCAAACAAGACAATTAGGCGTGTATATAAATCTTCAGAAAACTGTGTTTTTGAGAGGGCTGGGTTTTGATCTATGCCCACTGTATTTCATGCCCTGAAAATATAATTTCATGCATTAACTGACAGCTCTTGTCATTTTCTTTTTCCTTGCCACAAGCTTTGTTTCCAACTGGAAGTGCATCATCTAACATGTGATCTTTGGAAATATTTTTTAAAATATTCAACATATGTATGAAAAATAGCAGCTATGAAATCTTTTACATAAGCTATTTCAAGCAAAT
Organism: Hylobates moloch; assembly: GCF_009828535.3. Lineage (NCBI taxonomy): Eukaryota > Metazoa > Chordata > Mammalia > Primates > Hylobatidae > Hylobates > Hylobates moloch. The sequence continues at coordinate 170,749,235 of NW_026652276.1, read as the reverse complement.
AGGTTTTTGGTTGATTTTTTGCTCCAGTAACATTTTATCAGTTCACAATATAAAACTGGTTGAGCCAGTCCATCATTGCAAAAAACTTCCTGAATTTAAGAAACCCAAGCAAAATGATATATCCCACTCATTAAAAAAAAATCAAGGTGACATCAGGAATATGGCAGAATGGGAAGCTCCTGCCTCTCCCTCTACCCACGAATCTACCAAAAAAAGAAAAAAATCTATTCACAGATCAATTCCCTCTGAGAGAAAGTTAGATACCAGTTGAGAGACTCCTACCCACCAGGCAACTGAGAGAACACCCACATCAAACAAGTAGGAAAAGCTAAAGCACACTCAGACACAGAGTCTCCCCAGGCACTGCGCCATGAAATTTTGAACGGAATCCCCAACACCCAGCTTCTCCCTGTGGAGAGGAGGATTTGGACCCACATATAACATCCTAACTCTAAGAATTCCCTTGGCTTGACACTTAATTCACCAATTCTGGGAGCAGAAGGGATTAGACATAAAAGTCTCGCTAGACCACAGTGAAAATGCATCAGTGTTACGCAAGCAGGCAAGCGCTTCCAATGGCTTCATGCCCCAGGAGAGGTGCAGAAAAGAGGCTTAAAAGATGTAGCCCTTTGTCTCCCTGGAAGGGACACATTCCCCCAGTGTTTACTTGGCAGCCTGACTTGTAACTAACTTGTTTCAGGGAGTTAAAGGAACAAATAACTCACAGGCAGTCTGAGAAGCAGATCAGCATTTCTTAAGGTTCTCCCCCAGTTCATACCAGCAATAACTCCAGGTCTATCAATCTATCCTGTAAGGAATTTGTTCACACACCAAGCACCCCAACTTTTACAGCTTTCACCCAAGGGACTACATCCTAAACCTTCCAGCTCTGGGAGCAGAGGGCACTGGCATATATGTCTCTGTGGACCACAAGAAAAAGGCAGTGTCTTATACAAGTATGCAAACATTTCCAGAGCCTTGGTCCCACAGGAGCAGTGCAGAGAAGCGACTTAAACTCAGCCCTGTTTCTCTCAAGAAGGAGTTTATAGCATACTTTTCCAGCGGCTACTTGGCAGCCTGGTTTCCAACTAACTTGCATCAGGGAGTTAAGGGGGCAGATAAATATTAACCCACCACCAGCCTGAGAAGCAGATTGGCTCTTCTGGAGTCTTCTCTCCGAGTTCACCACAGTGATAACTCCAGTTCTATTATTTTTTCCTGGAAGGAGCTTGTCCATGCATTGAGTGTCCCACTTTTACAGCTTCTGTCCAAGATACTGCATCCTAAACGTCCTACCTCTGGGAGCAGAGGGTACTAAGTATACGTGAGTCTATCTAGACCAAAGAAAAAACTGGCAATTTTATATACATGTGTAAGCACTTACAGGGGCTTCATTCCCTAGAAGCAATGCAGAGAAGGGGCTCTCAGCATGCAGCTCTTTGTTTCTTCCTGGAAGGGGTTTATGCCTTTCACTGAGTGCCCCAGCTTTTATAGCTACCACCCAAAGGACTCCATTCTAAACCTCTTAGCTATGGAAAAAAAGGGACTAGGCATATTCAAGATTCCACAGATCACAGAATAAAGAGGTGTTTTTAAGTGAGCATGCAAATACTTCCAGGGGCTACATCTCCTTGGAGCAATGCAGAAAAGAGTGAGAACATACAGCTTCCATTTCCTCTTCAGAAGGGGCTTATGGCACACAGTGATAGTGGCTACTTAATGGCCTGGCTTCTAATGAACTTGCATTGGGGAGTTAACAGGGAAAAAAAAACACAATAGCCCTCAGCAACAACCAGAGCCAAAGCCTAAAACTTCATATGCCTTTCCTCTAGCTCACCCAATAATAAATCCAGGTCTACTCATTCTTCTTGGAAGGAGTTTGGTCATGCACCAAGTGCCACAACTTCTATATCCCACTCAAGTGACTGTCTCCTTAATAATCCAGCTCTAGGAGCCAATGGGGCTTTGCATTTATGAGTGGTCCTAGACCACAGAAAAGAAAATGGTCAATATACAATGGGCCCACTTTCAGCAGCTATCTCCCCAGAATCAGAGTGCAGCCTGAATATGAGTGCAAGCATTTGCCACAGATCCTCTTCCTGGCTTACTGCAGAAAGAGTGGGAGATAAATATCCATGCCCAGCTTCACAGCGAAGAGAGAAAAAACTAGAACATATATTCAAATTCAACACCCCAACCTTTCCAGCTACATCTAGGGAGTCTGGATTCTAACTTACTTGTCTCAGAGTACTGACAGGATATGACATATCCTAAGCTCCAGGGGCCACCAAAAACAGAGATAGCAGTCTGGACAGACACATAGATTTGAGAGGTAACTTAAAATCGCTGGCTAGATGGACTGGTGAGGTACTTCTACAAGAAGCCAATTTGACAAGACTTGGAGAGGTAGTTGTTTTATCTCATGTGCAGATATCAACACAGAGGGTCAAAAAAACAAAGTAAAGGTGAACATATCCTAAATAAAAAAACAAGAGACATCTGAAACTGACCCAAGTGAAGTGGACATATGTGATTTACCCACAGACAGAATTCAAAATAATGGTCATACAGATGCTCACTGATGACAGGAGAACAATGCAAGAACAAACTGAGAATTTCAACAAACAGAAAATGTTAAAAATTACCAAACAGAAATCAGAAGAGCTGAGGAATACTACGACTGAATTGAAAAAATTCAATAGAGGGATTCAATAGCAAAATAGATCAAGCAGAAGAAAGGATCAGCAAGAACTTGCACAATCTGAGGAGCAAAAAGAAAAAAAAAAATGAAAAAGAGTGAGATAGGTTAAGAGACTATGGGGACACCATCAAGTGTAAGACTATGCAGATTATTCGTGCACCCAAAGGAGAAGAGACAGAAAAAGGGAAAGAAAATATATTCAAAGAAATAATGGAAGAAAATTTCCCAAGCCTGGGACAACAAATAGAAATATAGATCCAGTAAGTCCAAAGGATACCAAATAAACTAATCCAAAGAAACCCACGCCGAGACACATTATAATCAAAAGTTGAACACAATATATTTTAAAATAACTTAAAAAGTATAATTGGATTATTTGTGACTAAAAGGATAAATGCTTGAGAGGATAGATACCCCATTCTCCAGGATGTGCTTATTTTACATTTCATGCCTGTATCAAAACATCTCATATACCCCATAAATATATATACACACACTACGTACCCACAAAAATTGAAAATAAAATAAAAGTTAAAGACAAAAACAGAGTGCTGAAAGCAGCAAAGGAAAAGTGAATTGTTACATACAAGGGAAACTCCTCCAGATTATCAGGGGATTTTTTTTTTTAGCACAAATCTTGCAGACTAGAAGGGAGTAGAATGATATTCAAAACGCAGGAAAAAAAATTTCAAAAATACGCTACTAAGCAATCTTATCTTTCAAAAATGACAGGGTGATAAAGACTTTCTAAGACAAACAAAAGCTAAGAGTTTCTTACCATTAGAACTGCCTTACAAGAAATGCTAATAGGAGTTCGCCCAGGTGAAGGAAGAGGACGTTAATTAGTAACATGAAAAAAATATGAAAGTACAAAACTCATTGGTAAAGATAAGTCCATTGTAAAATTCAAAACCCTCTAATACTGTAATAATGGTGGGTAAACAATTATATCTCTAGTATAAAAATTAAAAGGCAAAACTATTAAAAATAACTAAAGCCACAATAATTCGTTAAAGATAAAAACTTTTTAAAAATGCAGTTTATGATATCAAAAGCATAAAAGTTGGTAGAAAGGGAAGTAAAAGTGTATACAATCAAATTTATATGTTATCAGCTTAAAATGTGCCATTATAAGATGTTTTATAAAACCCTCAGGGTAACCACAAAGCAAAAGTCTCTAACAGATACACGAAGCCAAAAGAAAGGATCCAATGCATACCATTATAAAAGCCCTCAAATCACAGGGGAATAAAGTAATAGAGGATGAAAGGAACAAGGAGCCTACAAAACAATGAACAAAATGGTACCAGTAAGTTGTTTTCTATCAGTAATTACTTTGAAGGGAAATGG
>NW_026652276.1:170735587-170744825 GCF_009828535.3 Hylobates moloch | reverse complement strand
AATAATTCCACAATTACCAAATCCCATCTATTAGAACACATTACCTGATATTGATGAAAATCTCTAATATAGAAAATGAGGATCAAAACAACCTGCAGAAATGGATCAAAAATTTATATATATATAAATATATATATTATATATAATATATTATATATATAATATATATAATTGTACATATATATATGAAGTACATGTAATTTTTTTGTTCATTTGTTTGAGATGAAATCTCACTCTGTAGCCCAGGCTAGAGTGCAGTGGCACAATCTCGGCTTGTTGCAACCTCCGCCTCCTGGGTTCAAGTGATTCTCCTGCCTCAGCCTCCTGAGTAGCTGGAATTACAGGTGCACACCACTGTACTTGGCTAATTTTTTTGTATTTTGTAATAGAGACAGGGTTTCACCATGTTGGCCAGGCTGGTCTTAAACTCCCAACCTCTGGTAATCCGCCCGCCTCAGCCTCCCAAAGTCCTACGGTTACAGGCATAAGCCACTGTGGCCAGCCACCCAGCCACATGTGATATTTTGATACAAGCAAACAATGTATGATGATCAAATCAAGGCAATTGACATATCTATCACCTCAAGCATTTATCATTTCTATGTGTTAGGAACATCCCAATTCCACCCTTTTAGTTATTTTGATATGTAAAATAAATTATTGTTAACTACAGGTGCCCTATTGTGCTATCAAATATTAGATTGTATTCCTTCTAACTGCATTTTTGTACCCATTAAATATTCCCCCTTTATGACCCCCTCTCCACTATACTTCCCAACCTCTGGTGACCATTCTTCTACTCTCTATGAGTTCAATTTTCTTTGTAGCCACATGTATGAGTGAGAAAATGTGGTATTTGTCTTTCTGTGCCTGGCTTATTTCACTTAATGTCCTCCAGTTCCATCCTTGTTGCATATGATAGGATTTCATTTTTTATATGTAAATAATATTCCATTGTGTATATGTGCTACATTTCTTTATTCATTCATCCATTTATGGACACTTAGGCTGATTCCATATTTTGGCTATTGTGAACAGTGCTGCAATAAACATGGGACTGCAGATATCTCTTTGACATATTGATTTCCTGTCTTTTGAATATATACCCAGCAGTGGGATTTCTGGATCATGTGGTAATTCTATTTTTAGTTTTTTGAGAAACCTTCATACTGTACATCACAGTGACTATATTAATTTACATTCCCACAAGGGTTCCCCTTTTTCCACATTCTTGGCAGCATTCATTATTCCCTGCCTTTTGGATAAAAGCCATTTTAATTGAGGTGAGATGATACTTATTGTAGTTTTGGTTTGCATTTCCCTGATGATTAGTGATGTTGAGCATTTTTCATATGCCTGTTTGCCATTTGCATGTCTTCTTTTGAAAAATGTCTATTCAGATCTTTTGCCCATTTTTAAATAGGATTATTTGTTTTTCTTTCCTATTGATTCGTTTGGATTCCTCATATATTATAACAATCAATCCCTTGTCAAATGGATATTTGCAAATATTTTCTCCCTTTTAACAGATTGTCTCTTCACTTTGTTGATTGTTTCCTTTGCTGTGCAGAAGCTTTTTAACTTGATGTGGTTCCATTTGTCCGTTTTTGCTTTGGTTTCCTATGCAAGTACTCAAGAAATCTTTGCCAAGGCTAATATCCTGGAGTGTTCCTCCAGTGTTTTCTTGTAATAGTTTGAGGTCTTAGGTTTAAGTCTTTAATCCATTTTGATTCAGTTTTTCTATATGGTGAGAGAAAGGGGTCAAGTTTAATTCTTTGCATATAGATATCTGGTTTTCACAGCACCGTTTATTTAAGAGACTGCCTTTTCCCTAATGTATGTTCTTGGTGCTTTGTTAAAAATGAGCTGAATGTAAATGCATGGATTTATTTCTGGGTTCTCTATTCTGTTCCATTAGTCTATGTGGGTTTTTTTTCCTGTGACAGTGCCATGTTATTTTCATTACTATAGCTCTGTAGTGTAATTTAAAAGTCAGATAATGGAATGCTTCCAGCTTTGTTGTTTTTGCTCCGGATAGCTTTGGCTATTCTGGGTCTTTTGTGGTTCCATATTAATTTTAGGATTAATTTTTCTAATTATCTGAAGAATGTCAGTGGTATTTTGATAGAGATTGCATTGAGTATGCAAATAGCTTTGGGTAGTATGGACATTTTAACAATATTTATACTTTTAATCCATGAACATGGAATATCATTCCTTTTTTTGTGTGTCCTCTTCAATTTCACCAATGTTTTATGGTTTTCATTATATAGATCTTTTATGTCTTTGGTTAAGTTTAATCCTAAGTATTTCATTTTAGTGTCACTAATGTAAATAGAATTACATTCTTTGTTTGTTTTTAAGACTGTTCATTGTTGACATATAGAAATGCTATTGATCTTTTGCATGTTGATTTTGTGTCCCGCAACTTTACTGAATTTATAAGTTCTAATAGTTTTCTTTGGTGAAATCTTTAGGTTTTACTAAATATAAGACCATGTCATCTGCAAACAAGGATAATTTGACTTCTTCCTTTCCAATTTGGATGTCCCTTATTCCCTTCTCTTGTCTAATTACTCTTGCTAGGACTTCTAGTACTATGTTGAACAAAAGTGGCAAAAGCCTTGTCTTATTCCAGATCTTAGAGGAACAGCTTTTAGTTTTTCCCTTTTCCGTATATGACACTATCTGTGACTTTGTCGTGTATACCTTTTATCATATCGAAGTATGTTCTTTTTATAAACTTTTTGAAAGTTTTTGTTATGAAGAATGATGAAATTTACCGAATGCTTTTTCAGCATCTATTGAAATGATCATATGGTTACGTCTTTCACTATGTCGACATGATATATCATGTTTATTGATTTGAATATGTTGAACCATCATTGCATCCCTGAGATGAATCCCAGTTGATCATGATGAATGACCTTTTTAATGTGTTGTTGAATTTAGTTTACTAGTATTTTATTGAAGATTTTTGCTTCAGTGTTCATCAGGGATACTTGGCCTCAATGTTGATCAGAGATATTGGCCTGTAGTTTCTTTTTCTCAGGGCAGCACTGAGTTTCAATGCAGAGTCCCATATTCATTTTGTTCTCTTTGCCCCAAATACACAGATTTTCTCTCCATGCTTTGCTGACTGAGGTTGGGAGAGGAGTGGTGAAGGCAGTGCAAGACTGTCTTTCCTACCTTCTCCAGTGCCTCTTTCCTTGTTATTAGGTTAAAATCAGGTACTGTGATTGCTCACTTGATTTTTTAGTTCCTATGAAGGTGCTTTCTTCTGTGGATAGTTGCTTAATTTGGTGTCCCTAGAGGGGACCACAAGGGCAGTGTTCTATTCAGTTGTCTTGCTCCCTCCCCCAACCCACCCCCATTTTCTTTTTCTTTTTTCTTTCTTTTTTTTTTTTTTTTGAGATGGAGTCTTGCTCTGTAGCCCAGGCTGGAGTGCAATTATGCGATCTCAAATTATTGACACATATTTACAAGTGTTCCAAGAAAATAAAAAGATCTGTATTTAAATAAAAATTTTATTAAATTGAAGTTCTCATCCTAACTTTAGCATTTGAAATATCATATGTAAACATTATTTTGTAAAATATTTACTGAAAAAACTGAGCTGGATAGACACAGGCAGCCCCTAGCAACCCTCCATTAAGGAATGAGCAGAGTAAGTACTGCTACCATATTCTACTACTTCCTTCTATCTCTCCATGTTCAATGTTGTTCGGATCTACTAGAAAATATTAATGCAGTTGATACAGATGACTTCTCTCCTACACCCACCTTTCACAGAGCAAAGAGAGAAAGAATAGAGAGTGGAGCTGGAGGGAGAAATTAGAGTACTCTTAACCTACTTTGTGATTATATTACTAAACTTATTTAAGAAAAGCTAAAGGTAAAGGAATTTAAACTCTACACAATTAGATGGTAAGAAATAGCTAAGGAAAATTATTCAAAACACTTTAAATGACAAAATGAAGTCAGAATTAGACTTCACTATATCTTTTACCTCTTTTTGACCTCACAAAAATAATAAACATGATTAACCAAGTCACACACACATTATTTATGTGATTTAACTCTTAATGCTTCTGAATAAAATGGATCCCAATTTTATTTGAACTCAATATTTCATATTTGTATGTGACAAAGATGACTTGAAATTACTCCCCTATGAATGGACCCATATATAGGTATAAAAGTATACCTATATAAAATATATAGGATATATACTTTTACACATACTTCTGCATTTCAGAGTAATTTGGTGGAAGCTTTTACTCTTGAAAACTTATTGAATATTGCAGTTAATCCTGAAGTTCTGTTTTAAAACTAATCAGGCAGTGTTCCTGATTTTAAATTCAAGTGCAAGCCAAAGCAGGGATCTTTTCAAGTAAGCTGAATTTTAGTGAAATTGTTTCACAGGGGTTTAATTATTAGTAGACTATTTCCTCCATTGTGTTTCTCCTTTTTCTTCTAATTCTGGAAGAGGTCATACAAATTTTGAACACAATATTAATTATACACCAAGGAGTTCAAGAGTGCTTTTATAAGACTAAGTTTAAAATTTGGAGGGAAAAGTTCTACTAGAAGATAGTCAACACATTAAAACAGAAACAGAATTTTTTTCTCCCAATATGTTTAGTCACCAAAATTATTTGTTTGCAGCCAGAGAAAATTAAATATAATTAGAGATACCATTCTAATAGGAGAATAAAGGATCACATGTTACTAAGAGATTATATGAAGAGGCATGTAGACTGATTGAACAGCAACGTATGGACTTTTGATAAAGTTTCTCTACAATGAAGTCAATATAAATAAAGTGGAAATACCATGTTCATTTATTATATCTGTATTCATGACATACTTAAATATTCATCTGCTCCTTTCTAGAATAACAACTCTTATATTTTTGGAGATCTGGCAGGAAGTCCTATCTCTCTGAACATTGCTGAGAAATCATAAAATTTGTGACAGAATTGACTATGATGAGGGAAATGGGGCATTTCTGAATGGTGGCAGAGATGGTCGGCAATTTTCACACTTGAGAATAGGGAGCAACTGAAGCTTGTGTAGTAGCGTGGCTCTGAGAAACTAGACATTTTTTCAATGCAAGCAGTCAGATCTTTCTCAGCCTCACAGAACCATGTGACTGCTTTTCCCTGAATCCAGTTCTAGCCCTTCTCCCTGCATTTAACTAACGCACTTAAGGGGTGCCAGTGCATGTACACTAGCAAAGTATTGTGTGAGAGTAGTTATGGTACAACATGGGAATTGTAGGAAGGGTAAAATTCTATTAAGTTGTTTCAAGCTTATGCCTAGAAAAATATGAGATACAGAAAGTTACAGATATTTGCTGTCAGAAATAGGAGACAAGTGCTTAGCTGCTAGAAATTGGGTAACGAAAACCACTATAACGACTAGTCTATCCTAAGGCTATTCATATAGTAATGTCCTAACTCCCAAGTACCTCAGAATGTGTCTTATTTAGAAATAGGATCATTGCAAATATAATTTGTTAGGATGAGGTCATACTAAAGTACGATGGGCCTCCTATTCCAATATGTCCATCATGATGAACCATACAAAAGGGGAAATTTCAACACAGACACATACACAAGGAGAAAGCCATGTAAATATTGGAGTTACGCTGCCGTAAGCCAAGGAACTAGAAGAAGCTAGGAGATAAATTTAGGGCAGATCCTTCCCTAATACATCCAGAGGAAGCATGGCCCTGCCAACATCTTGAGAACTTCTAGCCTCCATAACTATGAGACAATACATTTCTGTTATCCAAATAACACAGTTTATGTTATTTTGTTATGACAGCCCTAGCAAAGTAATGCATTCACCTTGCTGAGGCTGATACAGGGATGAAGAGAAGCTTGGCATAAGCATATGTAACAGTGAACTAGAATAAGTCCACAGAGGATTGGATGCAATATAGCTACATAATTTGCTAAACTCACTTTCCTTGGCACTTAGCTAAGGTGCTTCCACAGCTAAGATCCCAGAATGTATAGATAAACTGATCCAGTGAAAAGGAGGACTCAATACTCATCTTATCCCCTTTTATTCGTTTTCATGAAATCCTAAACGTGAAATCTTGAGAAGGGGATGGGGCATTAAAAAAATCCATCTCTGCATCTCAACTCTGCCTGTTACCCTGTTTTGTTTTTCAAAACTTCGTTGGTATCTCAGAAGAATTAAGATGGGAGCATAACAATGCCCCCCCAGCAGAGTTTATTATACAGATTTGGACCCTAAAACAGCCAGACATCTGATTTTTGAGTGCTCAGCATCTATTCTTTTATTTTGCTAAGGCCACACCAAAGTGTTCCCTGGGAAAGGATCCCTTCCTCATCCTGCTTGGCCTTGGAGGGACAGTCAATGGAGGACCCACATCTCCTCCTCTTGCCAGGGTTTGTGCATGTCACAGAGGCTAAAACAATCAGATGCTTTCTTGTGGGAATTTGGATCTTGTCACAAGAACAGAAACATTTGGAATCAATTTATTTTGGTGTTGATGGCCTAAAAAGACTGTCCTTTAGTTACTGGTTATAAGAGCCTCAGAATTGCCTGTTTGTGTCTTTCCAAAGGCTTTAACTTCTCTTTTGGTGCTGTGAAATACTCAGTTTCCAATGGATTAGATTTTCATGAGTTAGTAAGGGTTGTTTTCTGCTGCTTTCAATTGAAGATTCTTAACTAATTCAGCATACCATCCCATTTAAAGTTTTCTAGTATTCTGATACTGGTATTTCTGGGGATAATAACGGTAGTAGGGCATTTAAATTACTTATTTGATAAATATTGTTTTCAAGACTTTTTTCCTCAAAATCATCTAAGTAAAGTACTTTAGCAATTAACTCTGGATCAATAGTGGTTCAATTCTGCACTGAAACATAATAGTTATGAAAACCACACAGGTTTTTAACTTTGGGGTATGGAAATACTTTTGTATTTAAATGGCTTCTCAATAATTTACATTGTTCCTCAGTCTCTTTGTACACTGTCCTTGAAGAATAAGATTAAAACTAGAGGGAATGTTTTCCATTCCCTGAAAATGAAAATTGCTGGTGGAAAAGGGAAGGACATTCATGGTAGCCTGTACAGCATAATATAAATGATATTTAATTAATGTTTTTTTACATACATTTTATTGTGGAGCCAAGATGGCTGAATAGGAACAGCTCTGGTCTACAGCTCCCAGCGTGAGCGGCACAGAAGACGGGTGACTTCTGCATTTCCGTTTGAGGTACTGGGTTCATCTCACTAGGGAGTGCCAAACAGTGGGTGCAGGACAGTTGGTGCAGCACACTGTGCGCGAGCCAAAGCAGGACGAGGCATTGCCTCACTCAGGAAGTGCAAGGAGTCAGGGGGTTCCCTTTCCTAGTGAAAGAAAGGGGTAACAGACGGCACCTGGAATATCAGTTCAGTCCCACCCTAATACTGCGCTTTTCCAATGGGCTTGGAAAACGGCACACCAGGAGATTGTGTCCCGCACCTGGCTGAGAGGGTCCTATGCCCACGGAATCTCGCTGATTGCCAGCACAGCAGTCTGAGATGAACAAGGCAGCAGCGAGGCTGGGGGAGGGGCGCCCACCATTACCCAGGCTTGCATAGGTAAACAAAGCAGCCAGGAAGCTCGAACTGGGTGGAGCCCACCACAGCTCAAGGAGGTCTGCCTGCTGCTATAGGCTCCACCTCTGGGGGCAGGGCACAGACAAACAAAAATTCAGCAGGAACCTCTGCAGACTTAAATGTCCCTGTCTGACAGCTTTGAAGAGACTAGTGGTTCTCCCAGCACGCAGCTGGATATCTGAGAATGGACTGACTGCCTCCTAAAGTGGGTCCCTGACCCCAGAGCAGCCTAACTGGGAGGCACCCCCCAGTAGGCACAGACTGACACCTCACTCAACCAGGTACTCCTCTGAGACAAAACTTCCAGAGGAACTATCAGACAGCTGAATTTGTGGTCTCACGAAAATCCACTGTTCTGCAGCCACTGCTGCTGACACTCGGCCAAACAGGGTCTGGAGTGGACCTCTAGCAAACTCCAACAGACCTGCAGCTGAGGGTCCTCTCTGGTAGAAGGAAAACTAACAAACAGAAAGGACATCCACACCAAAAACCCATCTGTACATCACCATCATCAAAGACCAAAAGTAGATAAAACCACAAAGATGGGGAAAAAACAGAGCAGAAAAACTGGAAACTCTAAAAAGCAGAGCAGCTCTCCTCCTCCAAAGGAATGCAGTTCCTCACCAGCAACGGAACAAAGCTGGAGGGAGAATGACTTTGACGAGTTGAGAGAAGAAGGCTTCAGATGATCAAACTACTCCGAGCTACAGGAGGAAATTCAAAACAATAGCAAAGAAGTTAAAAATTTTGAAAAAAAATTAGACGAATGGATAACTAGAATAACCAATGGATAGAAGGGCTTAAAGGAGCTGATGGAGCTAAAAGCCAAGTTTCGAGAACTATGCGAAGATTGCAGAAGCCTCGGTAGCCTATGCGATCAACTGGAAGAAAGGGTATCAGTGATGGAAGATGAAATGAATGAAATGAAGTGAGAAGGGAAGTTTAGAGAAAAAAGAATAAAAAGAAACAAATGAAGCCTCCAAGAAATTTGGGACAATGTGAAAAGACCAAATCTATGTCTGATTGGTGTACCTGAAAATGATGGGGAGAATGGAACCAAGTTGGAAAACACTCTGCAAGATATTATCCAGGAGAACTTCCCCAATCTAGCAAGGCAGGCCAACATTCAGATTCAGGAAATACAGAGAATGCCACAAAGATACTCCTCGAGAAGAGCAACTGCAAGACACATAATTGTCAGATTCACCAAATTTGAAATGAAGGAAAAAATGTTAAGGGCGGCCAGAGAGAAAGGTCGGGTTACCCACAAAGGGAAGCCCATCAGACTAAGAGCTGATCTCTTGCAGAAACTCTACAAGCCAGAAGAGTGTGGGGGCCGATATCCAACATTCTTAAAGAAAAGAATTTTCAACCCAGAATTTCATATCCAGCCAAACTAAGCTTCATAAGTGAAGGAGAAATAAAATACTTTACAGACAAGCAAATGCTGAGTGATTTTGTCACCACCAGGCCTGCCCTAAAAGAGCTCCTGAAGGAAGCACTAAACATGGAAAGGAACAACCGGTACCAGCCACTGCAAAAACATGCCAAATTGTAAAGACCATCGAGGCTAGGAAGAAACTGCATCAACTAA
>NW_026652276.1:170725783-170735562 GCF_009828535.3 Hylobates moloch | reverse complement strand
AGGAACACTTTTACACTGTTGGTGGGACTGTAAACTAGTTCAACCATTGTGGAAGTCAGTGTGGCGATTCCTCAGGGATCTAGAACTAGAAATACCATTTGACCCAGCCATCCCATTACTGGATAAGGAAGTCTTTAACCTCATTTTATAGGTGATAAAATAGAGATCTATGCAGAAGCTAAATGACTTGCCTGAGGATCCACATCAATTGCGAATGAGCACAAAAAGCCAGATTTTTGGACACCAGTTAGTATTCTTTCCATTACTTGACACACATTTGCCTCACCGTAGTACCGGTGTGGTTTTCTAGAAGAAACATGATTTTCCTGTTCAGTAATGAGTTGTATTCTCAGCTGTATAAATTAAAAATAAAACAAAACAATAAAACCTCCATGAAAACAAAAATAACCATAAACTTTTATTCTGTTTATCAACAAATATGAACACTTTCTATTTGCAAGGTTTTGTGCTAGGCTTAGATACCAAGATTGCCCTCAGTGGGCTTCTGTTTGTTAGACAAGAACATTCAACCATGAGAAAATGATATGAGGCTGCAAATATTTAACCATGTTATTTCCCTTTACTCTTCAGGTTCTTTGGATTTGAAGGAATTTCTGATGGCGCATGGATTGAGATTTAATATATCGTAGGGATTAAAAAAAGAGACTATGAAAATGTAACAATTAGATGGACAAAACACTGTTCCACATAACCTTGTTTTTCTATCATGGAAATATTTTGTAATGATATTTAATATATGTGATAAAATAATTTTCAACTAATATGCCTTTTATTTTTGCCTACATGTTTTATTTAAAACTTTTTATAGCTCTTAAAACTATTCATGTTATCACTGCAAAAGGGGAATAAAAGGCATTTTTATAAGCTTTTAAAAGCTACAATACTGAAACTCAAATGAAGCATATAGGAAACAACAAAGATATGTATACATTGTATTTTTCATCTGGTATATTCCTACCTTTTCCCACAGAGGATTATCAGTAATGATATGGGAAACCTTGACCAATTTCGTGAGGCAGGGCAGACCACAACTTGTGAAACAGAGTGTATAAGACCATAGCAATTTTGGGAACTCTCATCCTCCACTGCCTGCTTCTCTCTTACATCTGTGTAATGACACAATTGTCATTTTCACATTCCACAAATGTTCCCATTTGTGGAAACTTCCTTATGTGTCAAGTACTGTGTGGGTGCCTCACATATATGAAATACTGGATGTACTAAGTATTTTCATATATATAATTTCTCACTGCGTTCTCCTCAGCCACTTTGTGAGTTTGTCTGGGTAATTTTTGGTGCCCCATTTTACACGGAAGCGAATGGAAGTTCTGAGAATTTAAAGTACTTCTCCAAAGTCACAGAGCTCATAAAGCTCATAAGTGGAAAAGATATAACTGGTAGCCAAGTTACTAAGTTTTACGCTAGTTGTATCCATCACATCTTACTACTTGTTTGGAAAATGTTTGATTTTTAAAATCTCAAAAAGTTCATTTTGTTATTGTTGTGATTATACTATAATACAAAGAAGATTCACTGTGAAAGCTAATGTACTAAAATTCCAAAATCCTGGAATGTTGATGACTCTGTTAGCAATTACAGTACATATCTCTTGATTTGAGATGCAAGTTCTAGTTTAATGGAAGAATATGCCGTTGAATACAGAGTCTCAATTATCAGACTAAGATGTACCAACGGTCTTTGCCTGACTAAATATACTGTTATCTTAGAGCAACTTTAGATTATGAGAGAAAATTATATTATAAAAACTGTAGAAAATAGAGCTCAAACTGTAATAATCTATGATACTTTTTGAAAGCTTTTTTTCAATGAGAGAATAAAATACATTCTCTAATATTATGTATATTCATTTGTACATCTTGAGCCCATTATTTTTTGATATATATATATGCATTATCATTTTTACTTTGAATATTTAAAATATTATATACATTGGAATAGTTTCAGATGAAGAATATCTTTTAAAAAAGCACAAAGTGATGAAATAGAGAACTCTAGAATGCTTCTAATAAAAAGATGTAGATAAAGTTTCTTATATTTAGTGACCTTAGTGTTACTATTTTATAAAGTCTAGGTCAATTGCCCTGATTGTTTTATGAAATCTACTCTTTTATTTGAATTGGTACAAATTTACACAGTATTTTCCTTTCTGTGGTGCTAATTTCTATGAATTTCAGGAGGGTAGAACAAGGTTTCAGTGTACATTTTCGTAAGATTTCCAACTCACTGAAGAGATCCATTTTTTGTCTCTAGCTACAGTTTCTTTCCCACCAATACATAATGAACTCATCACATCACAATATAATGGATATTAAATGTGTTATATGTTCATCAAAAATCTGCATATGGTGATTTTCTATTTCTTGATGCTTGCTTTGGACCGAATATTGTATTAGTAGTTTTAAAACTGTATTGTGAGTGGAGAAAACTGCTAACATTTATCACAATTCCTCTGCATAAATGCTATAAAATTTTCACATATTCTCAATCATAATTTTCATCTTGTTTATGTATCAACGAATTTTTAAAAAATAATTTCGGCTTTTGAAGAAACATTTTCCAGGTTTCTGGAAAATATGGTGCTTGGTTGCTTCAAGTCCTTCCAGTCTACAGTTAGGACAGAGGTAGACAATTCGGAGATAGATGAGATTTTTTGATAGCCCTGGTTGCAAAGGCCCCAGAAAGGATTCTGAAAGGTCTTGTGTCATATGCCCAACTCCGAACTTACCTTTGTGGCTGGGGGATTGTACTATTGACTAGTCAGGTCTGGGTCCCATGCTCACCCCAAATAAATTCTGGGTGGAAGATAGCTTATTTCCAAAGAGGCAGAAAATATGTAATTTTGTATGCATATTAAACTAGAGAGATATACTAATAAGATGTTCTGCACTTAGTAATTGTCTAGTAGGATGAATTGACTCTGGAGTAGCTTTGTGAACGAAATTGTAATTTCATTTGCTTGTCTTTTAAAATTAAACAGTTTTATCTCTAAATGATTGTTTAAATGTAAATTACATAAGATTGATGAGTTCTCTGAAAGTGTCTTTACTCTCTGCTTTTTGTGGTAGCAGTCCCTATAACTGCTGTCTCTCCATGGCACTGAAAAACATTAAGAGTTTACCCTGGAGACCCTAGTCCTAGGCCAAGGAGAGAGGAAGGGGAGTAAGTGTCCCTGTAGAGCTTGAAGCTAGTGATTATGACTTATTAATCAAGTAAGAATGTGTATCTCGTGTTTAAAATGTGCCAGGCTCTTCTCCAAATGCGTTACACATGTTAATTCATTGAAGCCTTTCAACCCTATGCTATAAGTACTATTTTTATCCTCATTTTAAAAAGGGGGAAAATGAAGCACTAAGAAGTTGAGAAACTTGCCTAAGATCACATGTTTAGCAAGAGACAGAACCGAGACTTAAATACAGGCAGTTTGGCTTCAGAGTTCGTGCTTTTAACCAAGACTGATTTCCACAGCACAGTGGGTTATACCCTCTGAGAAGGTAGCATGTCTTGCAATACCCTTCATTGCCTGCATCACTGAGCAAAGTTGTTTCAAATTCTGGTCTTAGGAAGTCCATGTTTGAGGGACTCCATGAAAGTCTTGGTTTCATTTTCAAATATAGCTGAATTGTCTCAAAAATTATTTTAAAACAGAGAGACCTAAAATTGATATATCACAGTTTTACACATTGGAAACCATCAATGCATTAAGAAGTTCTGACAGGTTACTTTGACATTGCCCAGACCTTGGAATGAAATTTCTCCTGCCCTTCCCGTGCATATAATTGAACTTGTACATGGTGACATGAATTATTAAGTTTGTCACTTTGCATTGGTCTTTGAAAAAGTTTGGTATGTGTACACTTGAGTATGTTAATACATGTTCACAATATTCAATTAAATGTCAGGTAAGGCTCAAGCACGTTTACATCTGTTACATAGCTATTAGTAATTTGTAACCAGTTTCTTTTAATAAAAAATCAAGTAAGA
Organism: Hylobates moloch; assembly: GCF_009828535.3. Classification (NCBI taxonomy): domain Eukaryota; kingdom Metazoa; phylum Chordata; class Mammalia; order Primates; family Hylobatidae; genus Hylobates; species Hylobates moloch. The sequence goes on along the minus strand of NW_026652276.1, from coordinate 170,731,539 downwards.
GTTTCTGTAATACACATAAAACTTAGAAGTCAAAGGCCAGCTCATTCCACGCTGGGATACCCCCAGAGAAACCAATAAAATGGAAACATTAATTGCAAAATGTGTTATTTTCTGATGATGATATAGACAAGGAAGCTTATATCATGTTTCACATAGAAAATGGCTTAAAATCCTTTTGCTCTTCAAAATCTCTTTTAACTCCCAGGCATCATATGGGAGGTGTGTTAGGGGAGGAGATGGGATAGAGTATGTGGGAGAAGGGTATCTCGGCTCCCTGGGCTTCAGAATCTTTGCCTCCTGGATTTCTCCAGGGCATTGGAAATTCTGCTTTCTTATTATAGAGAACAATTTATCCCACCTACGAAATGTTCTTATCCAGCTCCGTGTTCAACAAACAAACAATCTTTTCATTACTAAGGCCAACTCTCCTTAGAAAGCTGTATGAGTTTATGAAAACAAAGACTTTTTCTGTTGCATAGTTTTTCTCTTAATTTGTATCCAGTATTCTTCTTATACCAAAAGTGTTTTTGATCATGATTATGCCTTAAACTTTTAATTATGATTATCTCTCTGAAAATGCATACTTTATAACACAACTTAAGTGTAAAACTAAAAACAAATCCCTTAAATTAATCCCATTAAAGTACTGCATGCATACTATGAGAACATCATGAAGTATCACAAAGGATACTTAAATTTTCTCTTGTGCAAGGAAGGCCCTATTTGTATCAGTTGTAAAAGACTGACATACAGACAACAGTTCTCTACTTGCCAAGGCACTAGAATCTTGCTGAATCAACACACACCAAGACGTGCAAAGTCAGACAGTAAACATTTGGTTAGGTAGCAATGAGAATATCAAATCCTTAGTTAATGCTGATTACATTTCTTTATGCCAACTAATATTCTAATACTTCATTATGAAGATACATCTATATTTACCAAAGAATAAAACAAAACAAATCTAAATTGCTTTCCTTCGTAAATATTTGGAGACACCTTGTTCAAATATACATAGCAATAAATAGCTAAATAAATAAATATTCTCAGAAATACCAATTAAGAAAATCAGTTGAGGTCAGACCAATAAAGTGTTTCTTAATATTTGTTTTTAATCTGTTTTTCATAATGATCATAGAAACACAAGTCTCAGATTGTTTTTAATAACAGATTACTCCAGTGAACACTGATTATGCTTTTTATAGTAAGGATGGATGCTTTTTAGGATCCAACTATAGAGCCCCAGGTTTTTTTGAAATTTATAACATTATAAACCCTGGAATAAACTACCTTATTATTATTATTATTATCATTATTAACCTAAGACGTAATAATGGAAACTTTTCTCCATGAGTCTTTCAAAATTCCCTTGTTTTAAAATTCTATTTATTTGTTTATTTCTATTCCCTTTCCTCTCTCGTTTGTTCCTTAACCCCAACTATGCATGTATGTGTGTATGTGTGTGTATGTATGTATGTGTGTATGTGTATGTGTATGTATGTGTGTATGTATGTATGTGCAAATACATGCATGCACACATAAAAACTTCAGACCTTTTGAATGGAAAATGAGTTTGTCAGTCCCAACCAGGACATTTTAAGAATATTTTTCAGTTCAAGATAGTGAGGTAAAAAGTATACAGCAAACTCACTTTAAGATAATTCCATAGAAATGTCTGGGGTTGAGAAATGCTTACAAGGATTTTAACCAACTTGCAAACAAATGAACTTGTTTTGTTACATCCCAATGTGCATATCAACTCTTACTCCCTTTTTCGTTTTCCCGGGCCTATGACTGCAATTGAAGGGGCCTCAGATTGATTATTAGAATAATAAAAATCAGAGACTAGAGAATTTATCCTGATCATCCTCTACTGTTCTGGAACTTATGTTTCATTTTTTTAAAATTTTACTTTTTAATTATTCCGGCATGTAATATATATATACATATATATACACACACACGTATATATGGGCTACATGTGATGTTTTGACACAGGCATATAATGTTTAACCATCAAATAAGGGTAGGTAATTGAGGTATTCATCACCTCAAGCCTCAAGCATTTATTATTTCTTCATGTTAGGAACATTCCGGTTCCACTCTTTTAGTTACTTTAAAATACAAAATAAATTGTTATCAGCTATAGCCACTGTATTGTGCAATTGAATGCTAGATTTTTTTCATTCTATCTAACTATATTTTTGTACCTATTAAGTATCCCCACTTTATCCCTTTCTCCCTGCCTTCCTTCCCAGCCCCAGGTAACCATCATTCTACTCTCCACCTCCTTGAGTTCAAATTTTATAAAAAAGCTCATCTCCTACATATGAGTGGGAAAATGCAAAATTTGTTTTTCTGTGCCTGGCTTATTTAACATAATATCTTCCAGTTCCATATCTGTAGTTGCAAATGACAGGATTTCATTCTTTTAATGGCTGAATAATATTCTATTGTATATAGATATAACATTTATTTGTCTACCATTCTGAAAAACACCTATTCCTGGAATTTTAAAATGTTATATGCATAAGTTACTCTTCCATTCTAATTTAGTCAATATTTTATGTACTTACTTATTTATGTTTTAAATAATTACTCTCCCCCATTTCTGTGCCAGGTAATATGAAGTCCTTTAGATAAATTAATAAAATATAATCCTAACCTCTGAGGAAGTTCAAGTCTGATGGGGATGCTCACAGTCTGAGTGTCTTTACAGCGACAACCAGTTCAATTACTGTTTGAAAGGACTTTAAAACCACATAATCTTAGTGGGCAGAAAAAAATCACAAGAATATATCTGCCTCTGTTTTCAGGGGGGAAAATTTTTCAGATAAAAAATAAAAACCCAAACAGCTTAACTCTGACTTGGATTAAAATCTGGGACATCCGTATAGGTCAAACCAGTCAGATAATCACGAATTCCTGATCGTTTTCCTTTTTGCTCCTTATTACACCCAAAGACAGTCCATAGGCTGATCAGAGACCTTTGTTATAGGTTTGTACTAAAATGCTTTTTCTGCATTGCACTTCAAAGTTGGGTCAGAGTGTTCAATAAATTGATTTTTCTGTCCATTTCTTATTCTAGAACTCTGCCATAACTGGACACATGTAGCTTTCATTCTGCAGTGGGAAAACCTGTAGCTTGAGTGAAAGCTGCAGGCTTTTGAAGTTTCATGAAATGGTTGTGTTGATTTGTTCTTTGTTCAGTGTAGAGGGTAGGATGCATCTCACTCATCTAATTTAGACACTTTAAAGTCAGATCCCATACTTTTTAAAATCATCTGGGTTGCTTTTTATTCTCCAAACCCAGGGGCCTTCCCTGAAATCAATGGGGTTGGCAGGAAACATTTGAAGAGGTGAGGTTAGCTTGTTTTTTGCAAGACATTTTTCTGAGACCTGGGCAGGAAAAATAAAAGCTGATTTTTCAGCTGATATCTTTACAAGTATAAAGACATTTTGAGACCTTCTGTAGAATGGTTGGGATTTATTAGAAGACATGTTAAATATGCTTTTAAAAATAATATAAATAACAGTACATATTTCAATACATTTTTCTTTCTGTTTTAACTGGCCTCTAAAATTAAAAACATAAATGATTTAAGGAATGATTTCTATGTTCTTTTCTTCTTATATAAGAGAGACCATTTTGGGGAAAATGACATACAGCTTTTCTTCGTCTTTCATTTTTAGAAAATGGGGGTGTGTTAGAAGCTCACACTGGTAAACTGAAAGCTCAGAACTGCTTGTTTAATGTTGTTATTCTAAAATAGTATCTGAGCCTGGTTGTAGTGAAAAGAAATATAGCTTCATAAAAGGTCAATATTTTGGGCATGGTCATACTGTGAATAAGATTCAAGTGCCCTCAATTGAGCCACTAGCTGCTGTACATATCATTCTTCCATGCCAGTGTAATAGTTTTCCAGCCAGTGATGTGTAAATATTTTTAGACACTGTACAATCAGGAAAATTCCACTGACTAAAGATAAAGATCTGTCTCTCGTTTGTTTACTAAAGAGCAAGATGATTCTCATTAATCATTTTAAAATTCTTCAAGGAAACAAGTGGTTATTTCATGCATGTTATTATTTCCTATTTATGTTGTCAAAACGAATCTCAGGTATATCTACAAAATTTATATAACTTAGGTAATTTTTAAAGCCTCTATTATATTTCATCATTGTCAGAACATTTACTGTGGAGTAATGGAGTCAAAGCTTTATGGTCCCTGATTTGCAAAGGCCCATTTCAGTTCCTAAATCTAGCCTTGCTTTTATAAACAAAATATGGCTCTTAAGTTTTTATAAATTTCAGTCCCCATGAAACCTGAAGCCACTTATGACTGGTGTAAACAAGTAGTTTTCAAAGTGTGGTCCTTGACAAGCAGCATCAGCATGACCTGGGAGCTTGGTGGAAATACAGGTTCTCAGGCACCACCTCTGAATTGCTGAATTGGTAATTTGTGCTTGGGGGTCAGGAGGGAACAGCAGTCTGAATTTTCACAGGACCTTCAGGTGATTCAGATGCAGCCTAGGATTCTGCCATAAAGACATGCATGTGAATGTTTATTGCAGCACTGTTCACAATAGCAAAGACATGGAATCAACCTAAATGCCCATCAGTGACGGATTGGATAAAGAAAATGTGGTGCATATCCATCATGGTATATTATGCAGCCATAAAAAAGAATGAGATCATGTCTTTTGTGGAAACAGGGATGGAGCTGGAAGCTAGCATCCTTGGCAAACTAACACAGTAACAGAAAACCAAATACTGTATGTTCTCACTTATAAGTGAGAACTAAATGATAAGAACTTATGAACACAAAGAAGAAAATAACAGACACTGGGGTCTACTTGGAGTAGGGGGTGGGAGGAAGGAGACTAGCAGAAAACATAACTATTGGATACTGAGCTTAATACCTGGGTGATGTAATGATATGTACAACAACTCCCCCCCCGCTGACGTGTTTATGTATGTGACAAATCTTTACACGTACCCCCAAACCTAAAATTAAAACAGATGCAGGCTAGGGGTAGAAAATGGTGGAAAAATAAAAATTGCTTGGATTTCTCAGTGCTTCTGCAAAACAACCTAGCTACATGAGACATGGAAATGTGTATAAAATAAGTAGGGAGTATTCGTGTTCATGTCCCTCAGAAGTATTTTACTTTTATTTTATTTTATTTTATTTTATTTTATTTTATTTTATTTTATTATAATTTAGGTTTTAGGGTACATGTGCACAACATGCAGGTTTGTTACATATGTATCCATGTGCCATGTTGATTTCCTGTACCCATTAACTTGATATTTAGCATTAGGTATATCTCCTAATGCTGTCCCTCCCCCCTCCCCCCACCCCACAACAGTCCCCGGAGTGTGATGTTCCCCTTCCTGTGTCCATGAGTTCTCATTGTTCAATTCCCACCTATGAGTGAGAACATGTGGTGTTTGGATTTTTGTCCTTGTGATACTTTACTGAGAATGATGTTTTCCAGTTTCATCCATGTCCCTACAAAGGACACGAACTCATCATTTTTTATGGCTGCATAGTATTCCATGGTGTATATGTGCCACATTTTCTTAATCCAGTCTATCGTTGTTGGACATTTGGGTTGGTTCCAAGTCTTTGCTATTGTGAATAGTGCCGCAATAAACATACGTGTGCATGTGTCTTTATAGCAGCATGATTTATAGTCCTTTGGGTATATACCCAGTAATGGGATGGCTGGGTCAAATGGTATTTCTAGTTC
>NW_026652276.1:170519053-170725683 GCF_009828535.3 Hylobates moloch | reverse complement strand
ACATATACACCATGGAATACTATGCAGCCATAAAAAATGATGAGTTCGTGTCCTTTGTAGGGACATGGATGAAACTGGAAAACATCATTCTCAGTAAACTATCGCAAGGACAAAAAACCAAACACCGCATGTTCTCACTCATAGGTGGGAATTGAACAATGAGAACTCATGGACACAGGAAGGGGAACATCACATTCCGGGTACTGTTGTGGGGTGGGGGGTGGGGGGGGCGGGGACAGCATTAGGAGATATACCTAATGCTAAATGACGAGCTAATGGGTGCAGGAAATCAACATGGCACATGGATACATATGTAACAAACCTGCACATTGTGCACATGTACCCTAAAACCTAAAGTATAATAAAAAAAAATAATAATAAAATTAAAAAAAAAAAAAAAGACTTCCTTATCTACCCCACAGGGCTGTTGCATGTAGGACATAATTGAAATCATGTATATTAAAGGACGTTATAAACTACAAAGTGCAGTGACAAGTGGAAATGAGTCTAAATCTTCATCTGCTCCCTGAATTAGAACAAATATGATTTGTCACAAGCAAAGGTCTATTATCAGGCAAAATACATTTTATAGATTGGGAAACACCTCCGTGTTTTGAGTCAGTGGAGTAGAGGTTATACAGATTTTCTTCCGATATCCTAAGACACTGTAGCACCCAGAAACTTGATTTATAATTCTATGTAGTAATGGAGTTACATGGTCTCATATTACTCAGAAGTGCAATGAGAGTTTAGGGTGCATCATTTCCTGGTATCCTCTCAAGTTATATTTATGTCCTCTTCTTTGTAAACAGAGAAATGCCAGACAAGTTAAAGTAAATTGGGGCCCAGCACAGTGGCTCATGCCTGTAATCCCAGCACTTTGGGAGGCTGAGGTGGCCGGATCACCTGAGGTCAGGAGTTCAAGACCAGCATGGCCAACATGGCAAAAACCCAGCTGTACTAAAAGTATAAAAATAAGCCATGCATGGTGGCAGGCGCCTGTAATCCCAGCTACTCAGGAGGCTGAGGCAGGAGAATCGCTTGAACCCCGGAGGTGGGGGTTGCAGTGAGCTGAGATCGCACCACTGCACTCCAGCCTGGGGGACAGAGTGAGACTCTGTCTCTAAATAAATAAATAAATAAAAATAAAGTAAATTGGAACCATAAGCAAATGTTGGTCTGAATATGCTGCTACAATGTTGAGGGAGAAGAGTTCCAGGGAGCTGATTTTGTTGGCTTTTTAATGCAGCACCCATCACCCTGCTTCTCTGTACCCTCTCGTTCTTATGGCTTTCCCCTCAAACATCCGGGAAACAGCAAGTAACAGTGCCACCGACAGTAACTTTGAATTCATGGGGCTCTCTCAAGGACCTGCTTGCTCATGTAAGAGTTCTCAGGCAGTTCCCCTGGAAATTTCCCAAGAAGATATGCATTTCACATCTACTTATTGTCTATCTACTAGATGTCAAGCACTGTACCAAATGTGAGAAGATGGACATAGAATGTGACATGGCATATGCTCAACTGACCAGTTTACTATAACGTGAAATAATAATCAGGGTTAATACTTACTAAGCACCTATTAAGCCAGTCATTTTGTTAAAGGTAGTTAGGCATGAGCAGGGCAGGAGAGGGCTCTCCCCAAACCAATAAAAGTGTCTGGCGATGGTTTGGCAATGTTCGCATTGCCTCTCTAAAAATAATAATTCGTCGGCCGGGCACGGTGGCTCATGCCTGTAATCCCAGCACTTTGGGAGGCCGAGGCGGGAGGATCACAAAGTCAGGAGATCGAGACCACAGTGAAACCCCCTCTCTACTAAATATACAAAAAAAAAAAAAAAAAAAAAAAATTAGCCGGACATGGTGGCGGGTGCCTGTAGTCCCAGCTACTCGGGAGGCTGAGGCAGGAGAATGGCGTGAACCCGGGAGGTGGAGCTTGCAGTGAGCCGAGACCGTGCCACTGCACTCCAGCCTGGGGGACAGAGTGAGACTCCGTCTCAAAAAATAATAATAATAATTCGGCACCCAGGGAGAGACAAGCTCCTGACGGTCCACAACTGTTAACATTAGAAGTGTTAATTGAATACAGGCCCCCCAGGGAAGAAGCTGCTTCTTGGGCATGCATGTTAAGAGACATAATGACGAAGTATGACGTTCCAGGGGCATGCGCCACTGGAAAAAGGAAAAAAAGCCTCAGGTGGGCATGCCTGTAACTCCCTCAACACACACGTGCTCAATTCCAAAGGGTAAAGAAAGCACTGCTCATGCGGGAAGCCCACCCTAAGGGAAGAATCCTGGGAAAGAGGCGGCCTATAAAGTCCTAGGATCAAGGTTAAAGGCTCTCTTTTTCTTTGCCCTTTTTTGCTATATTTTTTCTCTCTTTGATCTTCAGGGCGCCCACTTGGACCTCTTATAAGGGCTCTTTTCTTTCTTTCCTGTTCTGAAGTATTTTTTAATAAACTTCCCCTCCTGCTCTGAAACTTGCCTCTGTCTGAAACTTGCCTCAGTCTCTTTTTCTGCTGAATGTTCCTCAGTTGAATTATTTCTTCTTGAGGAGGCAAGAACTGAAGTTGCTACAGACTCATACAAATAGGCCACCAGTAACTCTGGGTAACTTGGATCTCTTCCACCAGTAACAATTTTACCAAGATCTTTACATGCATTAACTTTTTCAATCCTTGCAATAATCTGATGAAGTAGATACTGTTATGATTCCCATCTTACAAATGAGAAAAACAAGGAGCAGAGGTGTAACCTACAAAGTTTTCCATATTTAGAAGGGGTTGGAGCTATAATTTAAACCAGAGTCTATACATTCTTAAACTCAGAAGCCTATGGAGTGTAACTCTCTCTCCTTTCGGGCAATGTCCAACCTTGGTCCTCAAGGGAATCTGGCTACAGAATACAATTCATCCACATGACCTCCACGAAACACAAGGGGATATATGCCAATCAAAAGAAAGGGAAGTAACATTTTGAGTACCTATTGAGAACTGTAGGTAAAACAACGGTCCAGGTTTGACATCATTTTCTCTGTTTTACAAATCAATGAGCAGGGGCTCAGACAAATTGGCCAATCTAATTCTAACAATCAGGTCTCTTACATCACAATGTGATGACAACTCTTCAAAACCCCACATCAGTTATAAACAATGATGTAAATAAAACTCTAATGAGAAAACTCCCATTACCCATAGAAAAGAATTAATTATATTCCTCAAATTGCCGCCTTTACAGCAGAGCTAACAGTATGTTTTAGAAATGAGTTGAGCAGACATGCACTTGCTCTGTGGCATTTGAGGAACAAAATACGTCACAAATGAGGGGCAAGTGAAACTTTGATTTTGGTCATTTCTATAGCTTTTCTATTTTCTGAGTGTAAAGCTTCCCGAGGACTCTGGATATGCTTAAATAAGTCTACTAGTCTCTGGTACTGCCACTTGCTCATTCTCTGTGTATTCTCAGTATTCTCAGGAGTGTGCCAAGCTTCAGCAAAGAAGCAGTCAAGCTTCCAAGACAAACTACCTCATACCAAAGATACTAATGCCCAATCTCTACAGGCTCTATACCACTCAGGGTAACAGAAAGAGGCAGAATCCTACCCAAATTGTTCTATTAAAAAGGTTTTAATGAAGGATATTTACAAAAGTGTGGCCAAGATTAAAGAAATCCACAAGAGAAACCCAGAAACTTGTAGCAAAAGAAAGAAAGCAATACCATCCATTCCCGAGCCTAAAGGAGCAAGAATAAGAAATCATTTTATATTAATAGGATCCCAGTGAGAGCTGCATCATGGAGGAAGGGCCCCAGTCAGACTGATAGAAGGACACAACCACAGTCAGAGACATAGAACCAAAGAGCAAGAGAGCAAGGAAAAATACATTTCTTCTCTCCCTTCCAGTCCTCCCACCTGCCATTGCCTTCCATTGGCTGAACAATAGCCAGCTGGCAATAGAACCTGAGGAGAACATAAAATGTATAGGGCGGGAGAGCTGATGGGGGTAAACAGCATGGCTCCCTAAAAAGAGCCTGGTTATTAGAACACTCTTTAGTCTCAGGGAAATTAATCTCACCCTCTGCAGTCTTCAGCTCCAGGCTGAAAATTCCGTCTTTCTGACCTACAGGGCGAAGCTAGCCTCTACCTTTAGGATCAATGTCTCTCTTCACCAAGAAGACTACCTCCTCGGTGGCTCTCAAAACAAAAATAAGTTGTAAATGCCCTGCGGTACAAGGAGTCCCAGAACAGAAATACCTATTCTTTTATCTTAGTGAGTAAGTATACAAGTGTGAGTGTGTTTAGATTGAGATGTGAATTAAAATTTTTAAAAATTTTCCTAGAGAAGTGAGAATAAAACAAATTGATATCTCTCAATATGTTAAAATTGTCCTGCAGAAGAAGTTTCACAGAGGACCCTATTTACATAAGGATAAACAGTTAAACCTATACATGAAGTTAGAAACCCATATGGTAGAATATAAAGAAACACACAAGGGAATGACTATGCAGTTCATATTCTCCACGAGCTCCCTGAAGTTGTTAAAACATGAAAAGCCGATTCCTAGCACTCTCAGGCAAATGCCTTACATGAAGAGTTTTGTTGATTGACTTTTTTGAAATACTCACATTGTCCTGCAGAGTTGGTAACAACTTATCATTTTATGTGTTTTATTGTTTGATCAATTGGCTTTTACCAGTATTTTGAAAAGTATCAAACTCTGATCCAAGGAATTGTAAAATGTTTTTTCCTTCTTATTCTCTATAAAAATACACACAGAGCTGAGATACTATGGTCAAAGCATAATTGGCATTTATGAATAAAGTACTGAATCCAAATCAGGAATGAGTGCAAGAGAAAAAAAACAAAGTTTCCATAGGCTGTCACCAATGCCAGGGCTGAATTCTCCAGAATTTGAAGAATTGATGACCTCGAACCATTGCAAGAGTTTTATTTTCAAATAGATACTTAAGACTTAAAATTATAGATCATGTTTCTATGAATAAAAAGTGACCTTTTATGGCTTCTTTTCCAAAACTTCACTACTTTATTATTCCAGTGGTCTCTCACCCCATGAGTAAAAAGTCTTTAACTGTGTGCTGGCATTATATTTATAAATGATTTATGAGTGATTAACATGCATAATCATTTGCTAATAATATACTAAGGAAAAATATTAATTTAAGGTGGGAGCTATCATACACAAATTCTAGTGATTTTAAATCTACATATAAAATAATGTTTCTTACTAATTTTAATTAGGAGGGAGGCAAGTATGTCAAATCCTATGAGATTGCTATTTATTTATCTCTTAATAAGAAGCTGCCCAATAGCTTATATCACAATTGAATTTGTGAGCTCTGCCTTCTTTTTTCACATTTTTGTTTACTTATGTTTCATTGCATTCTTTTTTTTTTTCTGTATAGGAATATTTTCAAGTCATTTGCCCATACCTGTGAGGGTTAATTTAGTTAGTGATATACAATGAGATTTGTAAGTCCACTCAATCAGGCACACATGGGATTCAATAGATCACCAAATATTCACTGACATGATTATCACTACCTACCATGAACTCCCAAGCACACAAACCAAAAAAAAAAAAAAGAGAACTTTTGTCATATTTCAAATATTAACATATTTTAAGTATATATATAGTTGATTCTTATTATTTATGGTAATTATGTCTTGTAAAGTCTGAATACTGCATTAGTAAATACTGAGCCATTGTTCTTATGGGAAATGAAAGGTTAAGTTCCTGTAAGTCTCTGTTTACAGTTTCACCAACTAATCAATACGTAACCTTGTTTTATGTGTGTTTCATTTAAAGACACCTTCTTTACTATATATTGTTGATTCATTAACAATTGAATTCATGGCCAACTCATTGAATCCATGACAACACACCTGAAAGAAGCTTATCTAACAAACAACAAATATTTTCTCTGTAAGCCACACCACAGCCTACTTACACTTAGGAACAACACACAGAACTTCATCTTTTACATTCAGGGGCCATTTTAAACAGCAATAACCAATAAAAAGCACAAAAATACAAAAACATGGCACCAAAAAGACTGCATAAAGTACACTTGCTGATAGTATGAGAGCTGAAATGAGAAGGCTGAGCATTGCATTGTTTGACTTTAGCTGGGAATGGACACGTCAGGCAACTCAAAATTTTTGTGACTCTGTACATGTCTGTGAATAACCACAAAAGCACTTCAAGTGTTGATTGTGGGGTTACAAATAAGAAGATATGATTCTATACCTAGAAAATCCTATAGTCTCTGCCCAAAAGCTCCTAGACCTGATAAATGAATTCAGCTAAGTCTCAGGATACAACATCAATGTAAAAAATCAGTAGCATTTCTATACACCAACAACATCCAAGCTGACAGCTAAATCAGGAACACAATGCCATTCACAATATCCACAAAAAGAATAAAATACCTAGGAATACACTTAACCAGGGAGGTGAAATAGCTCTGCAGTGAGAATTACAAAACACTGCTCAAAGAAATCAGAGATGACACAAACAAATGAAAAAACATTTCATGCTCATGGAAAGGAAAAATTAATATTCTTAAAATGGCCATATCACCCAAAGCAACTTATAGATTCAATGCTATTCCTATCAATCTACCAGTGCCATTCTTCACAGAATTAGAAAAAAACTATTTTAAAATTCATATAGAACCAAAAAAGAGCTTGAACAGACAAGGCAGCAATCCTCAGCAAAAAGAACAAAGCTGGAGGCATCACATTACCTGACTTCAAACTATACTACCGTGCCAGAGTATCCAAAACAGCATGGCATTTGTACAAAAACAGAGACACATAGGTCAATGGAACAGAATAGACAGCCCAGAAATAAAGCTACACACCTACAACCATCTGATCTTTGACAAAGTAAAAAAAAAAAAATGATCAATGGGGAAAAGGACTCCCTATTTGATAAATGGTGCTGGAATAACTGGCTAGCCATAAGCAGAAAGTTGAAACTGGATCCTTTCCCTACACCATATGCAAACTCAACTCACCATGAATTAAAGACTTAAATACAAAACCTAAAACTGTATAAACCCTAGAAGATAACCTAGGAAATGTCATTCTGACATAGGACCTGACAATGATTTAATGACAAACACACCAAAAACAATTGAAACAAAATTTGACAAATGGGACCTAATTAAACTAATGAACGAACTTCTACACAGCAAAAGAAACTAACAACAGAGTAAACACACAACTTACAGAATAGGAGAAAATATTTGTAAACTATGCATATGACAAAGGTCTAGTATCCAGAATCTATAAGGAACTTAGTCAATTCAACAAGCAAAAAACAAACAACTTCATTAAGAAGTGGACAAACGACAAGAATAGACGCTTTTCAAAAGAAGACATATATGTAGCCAACATGCATTAAAAAATTCTCAGTATCACTAATCATTACAGAAACACAAATCAAAGCCACAATGAGAAACCATCTCATACAAGTCAGAATGGTCATCATTAAAAAGTCAAAAAATTACAGATGCTGGTTAGGTTGCAGAGAAAGGGGGAATGCTTATATACTGCTGATTGGAATGTAAATTAGTTCAGCCACTGTGGGAAGCAGTTTGGTGGTTTCTCGAAGAATTCCAAGCAGAATTACCATTCGACCCATCAATCCTATTATTGGGTATATAGCCAAAGGAATAGAAATCATTCTACCCTAAAGACACACACGTATGTTTATTGCAGCACTATTCACAAGAGTAAAAATATGGAATCAACCTAAATGCCATCACTGATAGACTGAATAAAGAAAATGTGGTACATATACACCACAGAATACTATGCATCCATAAAAAAAAAGAAATGAGATCATGTCCTTTGCAACAAACATAGATAGAGCTGGAGACCATTATCCTAAGTGAACTAACATGAACAGAAACCAAATATTGCATGTCCTTACTTATAAGTGGGAACTAAACGTTGAGTACATATTAAAACAAAGAAGGGAATAATAGACCCAGGTCCTACTTGAGGGTGGAGGGAAGGAAGAGGGAAAGGATGGAAATACTACCAATCAGGTACTATGCTTATTACTTGGGTGGTGAAATAATCTGTACGCCAAACCTCTGTGATATGCAATTTCACATATATGCAGCCAACAAGCAACAAGTTCCATTGGTCTATGTGTCTCTGTTTTTGTACCAGTGCCTTCACATGTACCCCTGAACCTAATGTAAAAGTTTCTTTTTATTTTTTTCATTTAGCTAGTAGGTAAATTCCCAAATACAGAACCCATAAATAATGACAATTGACTATATATATTGAATTTTTATCAAGCTAATATAATTGTAGTTTACTTTGAAAACCCCTATACCACTCTATTAGTCTTCAACAGGTGTGCATGAAAAAAAAAAAAAAAAAACCTGGATAGTTGCTGCAAAACGTAACTCCCTCTCTCTTTCCCCTTCGTATATCATCTGATTACTCACATTACTGTGCATAGCAGGGTTTGTTATTTCACTTAGAAAAAAAAAAAAGCAAATTTGGTTAATAGGGGACTGCAGAAGGGATCGTGGATAGAGGTTCAATGGATTATATAAAATTGTTTTCACATAGTTTTCCCATGTTTAGAAGAGAGTGATTTCTGAGAGTGATGGCAAAAGTATTTGCCAGGACGGACTGTGCAATGAGACATGCTGGGCAAAGAATGAAGGCTGGAAGCAGAGAGGAGCTTTCCAGAGAGATTTTGTCAACTCTGCATACAGAGCCAAGTAATAAAAATGGTGTAACATCGCCAGGTGCAGTGGCTCACGCCTGTAATCCCAACACTTTGGGAGGCAGAGGCAGGCAGATCATGAGATCAGGAGATAGAGACCATGCTGGCTGAAGTGGTGAAACCCCACCTCCACTGAAAATACAAAAAATCACCCGGGCATAGTGGCACATACCTGTAATCCCAGCTACTCGGGAGCCTGAGGCAAGGAGAATCGCTTGAACCTGGGAGGCGGAGGTTGCAGTGAGTGGAGATCAAGATGGTGCCACTGCACTCCAGCCTGGGCGACAGAGTGAGACTCCGTCTCAAAAAGAAAAGAAAAGAAAAGAAAAGAAAAAAAAAAAGGTGTAACATTGGAGAAAAGGTCGTTTTTGCCTGTTCCATCTATTTCTGCTGAAACTCCGCAGAACTTCCACACTCTGAGGACTGGATGTTTGGGAGCATCTGGAATAAGCACCTTGGAATGAACATTGGCTTTGTCAATGCAGACAGGGAGAGCAGGGAAGCTACCCCGAGTCTTCAGTGAGACGAGTGGGAGATAGAACAAGAGCAGAAAAGCAGGTAGGAGGCAAAGTGGTAAATCTTGGTTTTCCAAATTCATACCTAGACAGGTAATCCTTTGAGGACACCCGTAAATAATTGCAAACACATTGAAGTTGATTATTTTTTGATAACCAGGGCAGTGGGAGTTTGTGCTATAATTATTTGGTCCTTCAAGTAAATATAGGGTTTGTTGTATTTAGAATACACAGAGAAGGTTGTCTCTGATTTGTGATGGAGTTGGATCAGGACTGAGAACAGGTCTTTAGAGTTGTGAAAGAGAATCTCATGTTAAATATTGAAAAAGTTATTTTGACGGATGTTAGATCAGGCAGTAAAAGTCACACTGCTGAGAAAAATGAAGCTTGCAAATGACATCATTTCAAGAAATTTGGTAAAGCCAAGAAAGACATCTATTGACTAACAAGAATTCATACTCAGAAGGAAAATTATACAAATTAAAATTAGGACATTCTAACTATGTCTCTGAATGACAAACAGCAAGTTGTTGATAGATAAGCTGAGGTTAAAAATGTTAGGAAAAGGAAATAAAGGAAATAATTAACAGATTGCCTTATATTTTAAGTGTGTGTGTATTATATATATTTATATTTTTGCCATGTTATTTGTTTTTTCCTTCCCCTCCCCCACAGCTTTACAGAGGTATAATTGACAAATAAAGATTGTATATATTTACATATACAAAGTGATATTTTGATTTACATGTATACATTGTGAAATGATTAAAATAAGTGAATTAATATATTCATTTTCTCTCATACTTACCAATTTTTTGCAGTGAGACCACTTAAGATCTACTCTTTTACCAATTTTCAAGTATATAATTAATACATTAATGCTAATTATAGTTACCATGCTATACAATAGATCTCCAGAATTTATTTAAGAATTGGAACGCTTCACGAATTTGAATGTCATCCTTGTTCAGGGGCCATGCTAATCTTCCCTGTATCATTCCAGTTTTAGTATATGTGCTACCAAGGCAAGCACAAGTATATGTATTTTAAACTTGGTAAAATTTCACAAGGATGGATCATTTCATTTATGTATTCACTCATTCAAACAACATTCACAGGGCACTAATCTGTGCTAGACATAGTGATACCAAAGTGAATGAAACAGACAGAATCCCCACCCCATTAGAGTTAACAGGTCACAGAGCAATAAAGAGCTATGTGCAATGCAGTGTAAAAAGTGTTGGGATGTGGAGAATACCAGGCCTTAAAGCAAATAGGAAACCTGCCTATCTCACCCTGGAGAATCAAGGAAAGCATCATGTAGGAAGAAACATGTGACTGGACAAAGGTAGGGCTGATCCAGGCATGAAGAAGGGAGAAGAGGACTCTGGATAGCAGACATACAGTAGCTTGGAGGGGTGAAGCCAATGTATACAAGAACAGCAGGACAGTTGCTGTTTCTGAGAGGAAGAGCTCTAGGATTGAATGGTAAGAGATGAGTTGGACAAGAAGCAGAGGGCATGCAAGGCCTTATAAACTATATTAAAGAATCTGGACATCATTCAAAATGCAATGAGGAGCTCCCAATAGCTTTTAAGTAGGGAAATAACATAATCCGATTTGGGTTTTAGAAACATCACTGTCTGCAACTTCATCACTGCAGTTTTCCATTTAGGAATCTTTGTTGAAAGTGATCCTTCATTTGAAAGCTGTACACGTCAGAAGCATACTCTGGCTCAGTGTGTATTTTGCTTAGGGACTCCTCATCATCAACCCATTAAGGGTGGACTAAAGAAACAAAGCCAAGGAGACACTAGTGATTAACAAAAGAGTCACACTTAAATTCCCAAGGTCTCTACACACTACAGGAGAATCAAATGTGAATAAATTTTCCTGATAGATTGCTACAGTAAAGCATTTGTTTTTTTACATTCTCACAGCAGCATGATGCCAAGTTTTGCAAATTTCCATTATATGACCCTGATCACAAAGTCAAGTCCTTGAGAATGAAACAATACAGAAAAGGGAAAATTTAAATATGTTAGCCATAAATTGATCTTAAAAAGAAAAATAACAATGTCTTTTTTGAGTTTAAGTCTTTAGGATATTTTCTAATCCTGGGGCACTGATCGAGATCCTTGGATGTAGTTTCCTATTGTCTTGACTATGTAGTCCTCCATGTCCTGCTAATTTTTTTTTATTAACTGTTTGATACATGGAAATCAATATGGGCAACTCACAGACCTTCAGAAAGCCAAAACTACTTGCTGGGATTTTTTGTAACTATTCAAAGTTTTTCATTATTCCTACAGTCCTCCTCTAGAAAGTTGCTTGAAAGGTCTTGTTACGTAGGGAGCAGTGTATGGACAGGTGAATTTTATGAGACTTTGTTATCTCATTTACATCACAATTATCTCCCTGGTACATTCTCTTGTCCCTCCCTTTCCCCACTTTGTCCCTTCCAACACACACACACAAAAACCAATTTTACAGAGAACTCACAAAAAGCTTAGAAGTATTTCTGTTACATTTCATTTTAAATCAGCTGATTGAAACAGAGAAAAGGAATGAAGTTATCCTTATAAAACATAATATTTCTTCTACTTCTGTATTGAAGGTTGAGAGCCACAGATATATATGTAACCCATAAAAATTTGGACAGGAAAACGATGGGTTAGCAACTTCCTTAGGCTGTGTTCTGGAAATGTTTACATATATACACACATACATACATACACATATACATATAAATATACATACACATACATACATATACACACATAACAAACACATGTACTACATATATTACATATACATATCACATATATGTGTATATATGTATGTATAAGTGTATGTGCATGTATGTATGTATACATATATACACACATCTACTTTTTCTAATATCCTGACCATTCCATTGAATGTTTCACATGTTCTTACCTTAATCTTTAGGCCTAATTTTGATAATTGTCACATTATGAATATATGTATTTTTTTGTTGTAGGCCTGGAGACTTTTAGTTATATGTATCATCTATAGAGAGATTGACCTAATTGTACTTCAACTTCAATAACCATTGCATTTCCCTAAGTAGATGTAAGCAACATTTTAAAAGGGCCCCTTTATCTTAAAGAAGTAGATGAAAGGCTGGTAACTGTGTAATAAAATTTAAATAACCTCTATGGAGGCATTATTTTGTTACATACCAGTTTGTGTTTTAATTGAAGAAAACAGCTAACTAAATTGTTGCCAAAAACATTAATGGGACTATTGCTGTTTGATGAAATTTCATTCGTGTGTGTGTGTGTGTGTGTGTGTGTGTGTGTGTGTGTGTGTGTGTTACCTACAATGTACTTATTTTCCTCTTTTTCTTCTGTAAAACATGACTGAGAACACATAAAATCAGATTGGAATAATAATATTAATAACAATAATAATAGTTACCATATATTTGATGCTAACCATGTGTCAATTAATTCTCCACCTAATTTTCATAAAAATCCAAACTCCTTTTCATAATCTTCGGGGTCACACCTAATCCGACCCTAACACCCTCACTTTTTGACATACTCTCAGGCCTTGAAGATTCTGTTTTCCGGGTAAAGGACACCAATTTTTTAAGAGGCTAAAGGCAGAGGTTAAAGGTGAAAAGCTGTTTCTAATCTGTTAGGTCTCGACTTAAAGGATGGCTAATCTAATCATCCCATCTGACGTAGGGCTTTATAGTTGCCATTTATCTCAAGACCCTGTGTTTTTCTTTTAATTTATAGCTATTTAAAAATTAATGATTGTGATATTTGCACCTTTACTTTTTTTTTCCTGTTTCCAGCCGGACTCTAAGCTCCACTACAGTATCACAGTGCCCAGCTTCATGTGTGGCACATTAGTTTAGGGCTCAATTACATCTGCTGAGTGTATAAAAGGGCCCTGTTCTGGGCACCTTTCACATGGTACACTGTCTGCAGATGAGAAAACTGAAGCACAGAGGAGTACATTATATGCATTATATTCTGCTTAATGGGCAACAGAGATGGTATGAGGGGACCACAGGTCTCTGCCCCAAGGCCTTTGCTCCTCTGACTCCACCCGACCACCTCCAAGATTCAAGGACTGATAATGACAGCCAGAGGAAATGTGGTTTGGCAAGAATATTCTATAATTAGATTCTGAACTCTGCTATCTTGCCAATCATTATTGTGTACTGAGAATCTTCACTGCTCTTTCATTGTACATCCTGATCTATAATCAGACATGGAAAGAGAAGGGTTCTTGAGCATCTCTTTACCCAATTTTGAGCTAGGAAAATTCCTGACCCTTATTGACCTCCCTTGGATTTTTTGTTCTGTACTAAGGCAGAGGCAGCTATGAGGACAGCCAAGCCTTTGATTTGAGTCATACCCAGCTATCAGGAAGCAGATGGATAGGGAACACATCCAAACTGCTATGCTTTGTCATGACTTGATTTAAGCAATAACTACTGGCTTATTTACCAATTTCCAAAGTGTTTATTCAAGGAACTAAATTTTTTCATATTCTTTCTCAACTTCACATTTCTTCCTTCCCTAATACTTAATGCATGGTCCATGACCATTATCAAAAGCAAATACAGCCCTGTAAGTACAACGTGACAAGGCAGGATTCAAATTGGCTTACTAATAATACTTAATTCTATGGATTAAAGACATAATGAAATGATATTTGACAAACATGTATTGAGTTATTCTCAAGGTTACCTATGTCAAAGGAAACAAGAGCTGGACAGTAGTTAAGGGCTGCATTCAGGAACAACTGCAATGGGGTGAGGGAGACCTTAGCAAAGAACTAGGCTCCATTCCAAACACAGCAAAGACAAGTGGGGCTTTATAGTCAAGGAGCAGGCTGAGGATCAGTGGATAGAAAATTACTAAGAGAAAATATCACAGGCCAGGGGTATTTTTGGCTAAACCTACTTGACGAGATTCTTGCTGAAGGTAGGCCTGGGTGATAAGATACTAAGCATGGGGGATGAGGATGTTGATCAGATATTGAGGATAGGCAATTATTGCTAAAATGACTTAGCAACATTCTTGCTAGAACTGGGCAATGCAAAGATGAAAATGGACACCCTATAAGGCCTAGGTGAGAAGAAAGTTCAGAGGAGTCCGACTAAAGGTAGGTTAAGGAGAGAGTCTTTATCACCTAGTTTGTCTGCACACCATCTAATACAACTTGCCACAGCAATAGGGGAGTTCTTCTCTTCCTAGTGTCTAATAGTCTTAATTTTATAATTTGCCTTTATTACTTCATATAAAAAGATAAAACTTTTAGTGTTTACATATGCTTGGGCACTATGGTAGCTATTTTAGACATTGTAAACCTAGCTCAATGGCCATTTAGAATTGACTTTAAAATATTGAGTGTTATGATCCAAATATTTTTAAAAGATAAGTTGTAAATTTTAAGCATAAATAATGATTGAAATCAGGCTTCGTAATGAACCCATGTGATCCTAAATTGCCAACATAGATACTCTTTTCTTCAAAAGGATTTTTATTTCTGGAAACTCATGGCTAGTCTCTCTGCCCCTGGGCCTTTGTCAGGGACATGGGATGTACCCTGGCTCATATCCCTAGGCACAAGTACTAGGGAGAAAGTTAGGATATTTGTTCCTTCCATTTCAGAAGACTCCAAAGTTGTTTAATTTGAACTCTCTCTTCCCAGAGTTCAACATATTTGAGCAAGAGGAATTATTATCAAACCCCATAAGATAAAATATCCAATTATTCTTTCTTTCCTGACAAAGGATGGCTACGCAGCTGAAATGTGCACACTCAGTAAAACCACACTGGAGGTCTTTCAAAGGGCAAAGACTCTCTTCTCTAAGATGGAAATGACAATACTCCTTTAAGCTAGTTCTATATTTTATAAGATAAATTTTTGTTGAATCTAGACGCAAGGAATGCTTATTCCTCTGATAATGACCAGGATAATTCCTTTGTGGGAAAAATACTCATTTTAAAAGGAACAATCACCTTCAAATTTTTATATTCAATACAATTTGAAAATTCTCTTTAAAATAAGGTAAAGCATAGCAGTAGCCAACTAGAAAGTGAAGAACTAAATGCAAAACTTATCAGTTGTATAAAGTTACCTCTTATCATAAAAAGAATCCTCATAAAAAATCAGACCTAGTTCCTAGGTCAATATTCAAGTCTTATAAATTTAGATATACTACCAACTGGAGTATGACAAAACCCCATCTTAATATTTGAATCCAGATTCAGCTTAAAGCCCAACAGTTACAAATAGATTCATAGCACATCATGACTAAGAAGTAATAAAGGACTCAAACTTCTGATTGTTACCTTAAATACATTAATAAACAGGAAAAAAGTAAGCTTTTTTCTTAGTATAAATTAAAAATATTTTTTCAATGAAGTTCTTCTAATAGCTAACACCTTCAATATTGCGGGGAAAAAAATTTAATTCTATCAAAAGTACAGCTTCTATATACAAGTAAATATTCTCAATACAAGTAAATATTTAACTCTCAGGGGAGGCTTCAAGATGGCAGTCTAGGGGCATTTTGTATTCACTTCTTCCACACACACACACACAAAACCAAAATAGCAAGTAGATAATCACACTTTGGAAAAACCATCCAAGAGAGAACACTGGAATTTAACAGAAAAGTGATAGGCAATATCTAAAGCAAGAAAGGAGAAGGAAGTGAGGCAGCCTGCTCAGCCACGATCTGCTAGGAGCCAAGAGAGGCTCTCTAATACGGGGAAAATGTAAGTGAGAGACCCTCAGCAGTCCACATTCCCACCATGGACTCCTGCAATCCTGCTCATGGGACAGCCCCTTGACTCTCTTGGGCCCTGAAACTAACATAGGGAGCTACAGAGAGATCATACAACCATGGCTCTGTCCTATGGAGGAAGCTCATGCTGGATCTCTCACATTCCCTGAGACCTCAGCAGCTACAGCAAGGTGCCCTTTTAGAACTCCACCCCTAACACACAGCACACTGTCCTGGAGCCCAGTGGTGCTGCAGCTGAGGTGCAAGACAAGCATCGGCTGCTGCCCAAAGGGCTGAAGCACGAGTACCATAGGCTACTGCACACGGGGCAGAGGTGCAACAGAGGTCTGGGATACTGTCTTTAGAACTGAGGTGCAAGTGAAACACAATTCTAGAAAGCCCTGCACCCGTATACTGAGCACTGTCTTGGAACCCAGCAGTGCTGGGGCGGAAGGCCCAGAGAAATGACAGCTGCTGCCCCCAGGACCTAGGCATGAGCAACTGTGGGCTGCTATACATGTGGAAGTGTCACCAAGGTGAAGGCTACCACCAGGGCTGAGCAAGGTGCCATTCAGAGTCCCACCCCCAACAGACTGAGGACTACTCTGTAGCCCTGCAGTGCTGGGACTGAGACTCGAAAGAAGATCTGACTGCTGACTTCAGGGCTGAGGTGTATACAGTTGCAGGCTACCACATCCAGGCTGAAGGATGAGTGCTCCCAGGAATGAAGTATAAGTGACATGCATGCTCCCCACCCGACAGCCCAGCCACTGGTGTCTCCCACCCTAGCCTAGGGCCTGAGGATTACCCCACCCCTGCCTGCCATGGCTAGTACCTATACATATCATCAGGGAAGCTGAGGGCAAGCCTGCCTGGCACAGCTTCACCCCTTCCCACTGTGCCAAAGCACACAGTCTAGGGGGCCACACTCACTCAGCCCAGTACACCATTGCTGGCACTGGAACACTCCTCCCATGGGCCTACCCATGCAGCCACTACAACCACAGCTGGGACCTACCTGCATACACCACATGCAGGCCTGGAGACTTGGCCACTAAGCCCATTGCAGCCACTGCCAACACCAGCCTGCACCACTCAGGAACCAGAGGGTTGTCTTGCCACTGGCACAGCCACTGCCCATGCCACATAGGATGCCCAAGGGCCCCAAAACCTGCCCACTTCCCAGCCCACACCTGCCATACTGGGATCTGAGTAAGCCACCTGGAGTACCAAGAATCAGCCCACTAGGACCCTCAAACTCTAGTGCTACCTAAGCCATTCTGGGGCCCACAAACAGGCAAGCTCAGTCCACTGGTGCCACCACTAAGGTCTGAAGCCTGGTCTACCTCACATCCAAATATCCAGCAAAACTGTACCATAGCCTCCACTAATAATTTCACCCTAAGCAATTGAGGAAACCTCAGATTCTACTGATGCTATTTACAGCCAAAGAGATCATACAGAGTCTACACTACTACACTCATCTAGCGTCAAAACCAAAGTGCACTACCCTATCAACACCATAGATTCAAAGGAAGTGGAGGGTATGGGAGATGAAAAAAGTAGATTAATGAGTACTAACATATTGTTAGATAAAGGTATAATTTCTGCCATTCAAAAGCAGGGTAGAGTAATAACATGTTATATATTTCAAAGTAGCGAGAAGAGAGAATTCAAATTGTTCCCAGCACATGCAAATGGCAAATACTCAATGTGATGGATACTCCAAATACCTGACTGGATAATTACACATTCTATGTATGTAACAAAATATCATGTCTATCATATAAATATGTAAAATACTATGCATTAATTTAAAAAGTAAACAAAATGAAAAAATATTTAATTTATATACCTTTGAAAAATAGTAAGACAAATTAGACAAATAGTTCATCTTAAATCTTTTAGTATTTTTCTATAAGAAAAAGAAATGCTTAAACTAAGCAAAAACAATACTGGATTTGACTTTTATAGAATATTACCTATAAAGAGTTATCCTACCTGGAAAAAAATGTTAAATTGTAGGTGGTCCCCCAAAATATTTCACAATATTTCTGTTACTGATAGAGGAAGAAGATTCTTAGTGTTTGTTGGCATTTAAAAGTTTTAAATTAGACTTTAGAAATATCAACTAACATATCACTTCATCAAATTGGTTTCTGGGTAGCTGGTGATTTTATGCTACAAATTCCATGCTGAATCCTACTAATTTTATGTCTCTTTCAAAGATCAGAGAAGCTTTCATAGACCTCCCCAGGGATGTATTTTGAAAACAAAATGAGAAAATGCTCCTGAGAATTTTTTTAAAAAAGAATATTGGGGCCCAGTATAGACCAAAGTTGAAGAGGAACATTACATAGCAAATCCACTAAAGCTTCCTCTCAACTATAATATGGTCAATAAGATGGATTTGTCAAACTTTTGCTTATCAGTGAGCTTCTGGACTGTGTTCAGTCCTCAGGATATACTCCTTTGCAAGACACAAATTAATCACTACAGACATTAAAACACTGTATCATGTTTACATAGCATACACTATATGCCAAGTGTTGTAAATCTTCATGTATATTAATTCATATGATCCTCATCACAATTCTGTGATATGAGGTTAATAGTAAGCTTATTTTATAGATGAGTAAACTAGGCACTGAGAAGTTCTAGCAACTTTCTCAAACTCACACAGCTAATAGGTAGCACAGTGGGTATTTTTTTTCCCAGGTAATTTGGCTCCAGGACCCATGCTTTTAACCAGTATATCAATACAGAGTGTCTTTTCTGATCTTGCCTTTTTAATCCTTGTTCCCTTCCTCTGTTCCCATAGTCATCTTCTGGTTCCACACTTGCTGCTCCTGGTTTGACTTTTCCATTTTGCCTCATTTGCATTTGAAAATCCATCTGTTGCCAATCATTATGACTAGCGTGATGATACATCCTAGTTTCTCCAGTATACTCAGGGTTTATGCTTGTTGTATTGATATAATAATTCATAACACACATCCCCTCCCTCATTAACTCTCAAAATTTCCAGTGTGATGATAAATTTTATGGCCACCCTAGTCACGACTGACTCAAAAATTTCATTGAAATGTTTTGGCTGGAAGCTCCCATCAGGCTGTAGACCTTATAACTGGGGCCACACACCACCACCTATTGCCAGGACTCTCCAATATTGCCAACAGTGTCCCTGAAAATGGGCATGCAAATGATAGTTACTTCTCTTGTCTAAAAAATGAGATAATAAATCAGGAGAGGACAGTGTAAGGTATAACATATTATTCAATCTAACTCTTATATCTAAAAAGCCAAAATTAGATAAAGCAGATTGAGTTTGTTTGAAAAAAAGGCAGCTGAGGAATAGGGAAAAACTAAGAGATGGAACTATTATAACACTCAAAGCCTTAGATTCCCACAAAAACCCATTATAATAGAATGAATAAACAATTTTATATATATATATATATATATATATACACACATTTTTTTGAGATGGAATTTTGCTCTATTGCCCAGGCTGGTGTGCAATGGCACAATTTCAGCACACTGCAACCTCTGCCTCCCGGATGCAATCAATTCTCCTGCCTCAGCCTCCGGGTAGCTGAGATTTTAGGCACCCACCACCACGCCTGGCTAATTTTGTATTTTTAGTAGAGACGGGGGTTTCACCATGTTGGTCAGGCTGGTCTCGAACCCCTGACCTCAGGTGATCCACCTGCCTCATCCTCCCAATGCACTGGGATTACAGGCATGAGCCACTGCGCCTGACCTACAATTTCAACAACATTGAAGGACATGAGGTCAGTTCTCAGAAATCAGTTGTATTTTGATGCACTGTCAATAAACAATCTAAAAATGAAATCAATAAACAATCGCACTTACAATAGCATCAAAAAGAACAGAATTCTTAGAAATAAGTAATCGAGGAAGTGTAAGACTTGGACATTGAAAACGATAAAACATTGAAAAAAATTTTAAAAATGAACAATCATTTATTAGTGTTTGTGAATTGGAAGACTTAATATTGTTAAGATAGCAATAATTCCCGAATTGATCTACAGATTCAATGTAAACTTTATCAAAATCACTGCAACCTCTGCCTCCTAGGTTCAAGCTCTTCTCCTTCCTCAGCCTCCTGAGTAGTTGGGACTACAAACCACCCAGCTAATTTTTGTATTTTTAGTAGAGACGGGGTTTCACCATGTTGGCCAGGACGGTCTCGATCTCTTGACCTCGTGATCCACCCACCTTGGCCTCCCAAAGTGCTGGGATTACAGGCGTGAGCCACCGCACCTGGCCGAGCGCTGATTCTAAAATTCATATGGAGTTAGAAGAATCCAGAATAGGGAAAACAATTTGGGAAAAAAAAAAAAAAAGGGACAAATTTGGAGAACTCACCCTTCCCAATTTTGTAACCTAGCTATAAAACTACAACAATCAAAACAATATGATATTGACATAAAGACAGAAATAGAGATGAATGAAATGGAATTGAGAATACAAAAATAAATCCTTAAGTTTATGATTGATTTTTGACAAGGGTGCCAAGATAATTCAACACAGAAAGAAGAGTCTTTTTAACACATGGTGCTGGGACAAATGGATATTGACATATAAAAGAAAAAAATTGGAAAATCTCCCTCACACCATAAACAAAAATGAACTCAAAGTAGATTGTAGACTTACATGTAACTTCTAAAACTGTAAAACTCGCAAATGAAAATAGGTAAATCTTCATGACCTTGATTTGTCAACAATTTCTTAGACATAACACTAAAATCACAAGCAACAAAAGAAAAAAAAAGTGAATTGTGCTTCAATAAAATTAAAATATTTTGTGATTCAAACATCACTATCAAGAAAGTGAAAAGACAGCCCATATAAGGGAATAAAATATTTGAAAAGTACATATCTGGTAAGGAACTAGTACCCAGGATATATTAGCAACTCTTACATCTCAACAATAAAGACAAATATCTCAAACAAAATTGGATTTGAATAGAGGTTTTTTTTGAAAAGGATTTGAACAGAGGTTTTTCCAAAGAAAATATGCAAATGGCCAATAAGCACCTGAAAAGATGCTTTAACATCATTAGTCATTAGGGAAATGCAAATAAAAATCACAACGAGGTATTAACCACTTATCAGATATATGGTTTGTATATATTTTCTTCCATTGCTTTTTCACTATATTGTTTCCTTTGCTGTGCAAAAGCATTTAAGTTTGATATAATCCCACTTGCTTATTTTTGCTTTTATTGCCTGTGCTTTTGGTATAGACCCAAGAAATCATTGCCAAGACAATGTCAAGAGGATTTTCCCCTGTGTTTTCTATTAGCGGTTTTACAATTTCAGGCCTTATATTTAAATCTTTATTTTGAGTTAATTTTTTTGTATAATGTAAGACAAGGATCAAATTTTACTCCTTTGTAGGTGGATATTCAGTTTTTCTAATACCATTTGTTGAAAAAAAAAATCCTATCCCAATCGTGTATTCTTAGCACACTTGTTGCAGAATAGTTGGCTATATATGTGTGGGTCTGTTTCTGAACTAGCTATTCTGTTCCATTTGTCTACATATTGTCTTTATGCCAGTACCATACTGTTTTAATTACAGTGGTTTTATAATATATTTTGCAAACCATATTTCTGAAAAGGGGTTAATATCCAAAATACATAAAACTCTCATAGCTCAATAGCACAAAACAAATGGACAAAGAACTTGGATAGACATTTCTCCAAAGAAGACATACAAATGGCCAACAGGTATATGAAAAGGCAATCAACATCACCAATCAATTATCAGAGAATTGCAAATTAAACCCATAATGACATACTACCCCATACCTGTTAGTATGACTATTTTTTTTAAAGAAAAAAGTAGGCTGGGTGTGGTGGCTCACACCTGTAATCCCAGCACTTTAGGAGGCTGAGGTGAGTGGATCATGAGGTCAGGAGATCGAGACCATCCTGGCTAACACGGTGAAACCCCGTCTCTACTAAAAATATTTAAAAAATTAGCCGGGCGTGGTGGCAGGCACCTGTAGTCCCAGCTACTCAGGAGGCTGAGGCAGGAGAATGGCGTGAACCCACGAGGCAGAGCTTGCAGTGAGCGAAGATCGTGCCACTGTACTCCAGCCTGGGTGACAGAGCGAGACTCCGTCTCAAAAATTAAAAAAAAAAAAAAAAGTAAGTGTTGGTGAGGATGTTGTGAAATTGGCCCCTCGCACATTGCTGGTAATAGTGTAAAATAGAGCAGCCAATATGCAAAATTGTATGGAGGTTTTTCAAAAAATTCAAACCAGATATACCATGTAATCCAGCAATTTCACTTCTAGATATAAATTAAAAATAATTGAAATCAGAATCTTGAAAAGATCTGCACTCCCATAT
Organism: Hylobates moloch; assembly: GCF_009828535.3. NCBI lineage: Eukaryota > Metazoa > Chordata > Mammalia > Primates > Hylobatidae > Hylobates > Hylobates moloch. The sequence goes on along the minus strand of NW_026652276.1, from coordinate 170,703,225 downwards.
TTATTACATCATCATTCGCAATAGCCAAAATATCAAAACAATGTAAAACATCCATTGACAGATAAGTAAAAAAAAATGTGATACAAACATACAATAGAATATTATTCAGCCTTAAAAAATAAGAAAATCCTGTCATATGTAAAAACTTGATGAGCCTAGAGGACATTATACTAAGTGAAGTAAGCCTTTCACAAAGGACAAATACAGATGTATTTGACAAATACAGACAAATGAGATGTATCTCATTTTATTTGTGCTTCACTTTTTTTCACTTCACAAATATTGCATTTTTTTTGTTTACAAATTGAAGGTTTGTGGCAACCCTACTTCAAGCAAATCTGTTAGCTCCATTTCTCCAAATATATGCTCATTTCATATCTCTAGGTCATGTTTTACTAATTCTTACAAAACTTCAAACTGTTTCTTCATTATTATTATATCTGTTATGGTAATCTGTGACCAGCGATGTTTGATGCTACTATTGTAATTGTTTGAGGACACCATGAGCTGTGCCCAAATAAGATGGTGAACTTAAAAACGTTGTGTGTGTTCTCACTGCTCCACTAACAAGCCATTAATCCATCTCTCTCCCTCTTTTCAGTCTTTCCTATTCCCTGAGACACAATATTGAAATTAGGCCACTTAATAACCCTGCAATGGCCTCTAAGTGCTTGGGGCAGCGCCAAATGGGGAATTGTTTAATAGGTGTAAAGTTTAGTTCTGTAAGATAAGCAAGTTCTAGAGATTTGTGTACCAACCTAGTGCCCATACCTAATAATATTGTAATGTGAATGTAAAATTTTATTAAGAAAGTAGATATTATGTTAAGTGTTCTTACCACAAAAAGATGGGGCCATAAGAAAGTGTTAGAGGTGATGGGTATGTCTATTACCTTGATTGCTGGGATGCTTTCAAGAAATGTGTGCATATGTCCAAACTCATCAATTGCATAATATTAAACATGTGCAGTTTTGTGTATATCGATTATACCCCAATAAAGCTATTAAAATCACAATGAGATACCACCAACAATAAGAGTTGTTGAGAATATAGAGAAATTGAAGCCCTCATATATTGTTACTGTAAATGTAAAGTGGTGCAGCTACTCTGGAAAATAGTTTGGCAATCCTTGAAAAGTTAAACATAGAATTACCATATGACCTACTGAGAGCAGTTCCACTTCTAGGTATATACTTAAAAGAACTGAAAACATAAGTCCAAAAAACACCTGTAAATGAATGTTCATAACAGCATTATTCATAATATCCTCAAAGTGGAAACAACCCAAATGTTCATCACTTAACGAATGGATAAACAAAATTTGGTACATCTGAAGAGTGGAATATCATTTGGTCATAAATAGGCATGAAGTAATGATTCCATACTAAAATATGGCTGAACCTTGAAAACATCATGCTAAATGTAAATTTCATTTATATGAAACTTCAGAATTGTCAAATGTATAGTGGCAACAAAGATTAATGGTTGCTAGGGGCTGGAGTGAGAGGGGAATGGGAAATGACTACTAAGGGATATGGAGTTTCCTTTTGGGGTAATGAACATGTTCTGCGATTAGATAATGGTGATGGCTGTACAACTTTGTAAATATACTAAAAGCCACCGAATTGTACGCATCGAAAATAAAATGTAAACAGAAAAATCTAAAACATTATGTAAACAAAAATAAGCTTCAACATAAACAGCAAACTATCAATTAGGATCCAGGAAGACCAAATTAGAACCGGTGACAAAGTGTTTGAGTTTGTCGTGTACTTTGGTGGACCTCACAAAAACTCTGGAAGAGGTCGTTTTTCCCAAGATGATGGTAAGGAGAATAGTCTATGCAGAACAATGTACCCCAGTGGCTCCCGGGGTTCAACTATTTCAAATGAAAGCACCCTCCCCTGCTTCAAGCATTAGGCTTCAGTGGACCTCTCTCCTACACATGGCCCTTAGGAATATCATCTTTGCCTTTCAATTCAGAATCCTACTAATTCAGGAGACCATTCTTTTATTGTCAGGAGAATCATGTTTCTTAAAGTCTAAAATCTTATTATATCACAGATTTCAGTGAGAATCTGAATATTAAAGAGAAATAAATGGATTTCTAGAAGAATAAAATAGTGATCGTTTCTTTAATTACATTTTTGGCTATGAAAACATTTTAGTTCTCTCTTTTTAACAGAATTACCTGACAATATATTTATGGTGAATGAGTCACCACAACCAAGTTATCCAGCCATTCCTAATTAATTTTTCATACACCCACATTTGAATTTATAGAACTTTTCTATAAAAGGTGGAAAAAGTAGTACAGGAGGAAAAAATCTCTCTTTGACTTCTGTTCTTCAGCTCTTCAGCTCCCAACACTGGAGGCATAAAGTATTTTTAGATAATTTCTTGAGAGCAAAACTATTTTCAACTTTAGTCTAGGGTTTGGAAACCTAAATATACAGAATATCTGCAAAAATAAAAATCTTATGAGGTTACTAATAGGAAAAAGTAATGTGTGTGTGTGTTTACATTTACCTTAAATGATATGATTTGGCCAGCTAGTAGAGTCATTAAGAAGCTGCTAACAGTCTCCTAGGTAGTCAAGTGAATCATGGTGCTGGCAAAGCAGCCCAGATCCTACAATCTTGTAAATTGCTCTTGGCTGGGAAGCTACATGCATAGAGATATTCGACTTCATCTTCAGGAGCATTTACTTCAAGATACTTAATTAAATTTCAAAATCATTCCTTTGTTAGTTTTATAGATCAATAAAAGTTCTTTCATGTGAAAACTGGCTAACTATAAGGATGGAGGATGCTCCTGAACCATGCATATACTTTGACCTAGATTGTACTTTGAGACTGAGCAGAAGATTCAAATACTTATTTATAAACACCCTCTAGTAATCACTGATGGTGACTGGTAGAAATATTAGGTCTTGGGTCTGCTGCAAAATTGAAATACAGAAAATACTTAAGCTGCCGTAATTAGTTAAACTCAAGGAGAATTATCTATTAAAAACATTCTTAATGTTATAGTTTGAAAACATTTAGAACTATCCCACTCAGAGTTTCAGAAGCTGAGCTTTCCCAATTTCTACGTTAAAAATTCTCAAATGACTAGGTAAATTATACAAGTTTCTATCCCATTTTAAATGAGAATGTCATTTCCAGTGGTACCATGGCATATGAAAATTAATTTGGCAAACATTAAATTACTCAGAAGTCACTGTATGACAACTCTTTAATAAGATGGCAATATAATCACTATGTTTCTCTAGAAGATTAAGAAATTGTTCATCACATTCAGTGATGTCCTTCATCCCAGTGTAGGTATCAATAAATTTATGAAATTGAACACATTTTGTTTTTGAAACAAAAGCTAATAATTCCTACAGAAGCAATATTATTTGAATGATTAGGATTTGAGTTAGACAATGACATCAAATCAGCAGTCTAGAAAAGAAACCAAAGAAATCTTAAAAGCATGCAGGTAAAAGGACCTTAGCAAATATTTCATTTCACATATAAGGAATTGAAGTCAAGGAAGTTGAATGATTTACTCAAGGTCAACAAGCTGCTTCGTGACTAAACCAGATTATTTAAACAAATCAACTGAAGTGAACAAAGCAACTCTATAAACCCCAGGTGGTTTTTGGGGTGTGGTGGATACACATTAGCTGTGATTATTTTGATTCTACTTTTTCAGCAAGTTGTTTCTTTTTCCATTCTTAATGAAAACATACATTGTAAAAGTTCACTTCAGTACAGTACAAATGACATTTAATATCAGAGGAAAATTATTCCATTGCCCTTTTAGGCTTGGCTCAGTTTTGAATATTGCCTGGTACACAGTGGATGCAATAAAAATTCATTGAATGAAGAAATGCAATATTTTAAGCAATCAAATCTTCTTGATTCTGATTGTAACCTATTTTCAATACCATGAAAGAATGTAAGAAATGCAATTCAACATAATTACTTTTGTTAGTTTAATGTGAGATTATCACAACAGACAAAATCTCTATATTCAGCCTTTTCTAAAATTACAATTTCATATGAATGTGGTCTTTAAAGACTACACAATTTGAACTGCAATATAAATGTGCCAAGGGGATCAGCAATGGGGAAGGAAAACATTTTTTAAGTGTGCTCAATAGTAAACAAATTATACATTTTGCACCTGCGAAATACATAACGGCCAAAAGTTACATTTTCTCTGTACTTCCAAGTAAGCCATGCTGTAAAAAACGGGAGTCCAGGCTTTGAACTTCGTTCATTTGCCTTTGTTCTTTCTTGTATCAGATTGTACTATATACGAAGATCCATCAAGTTAGTAGTTATTTAAGTAGCAAAATACTTCTTTATTGAAATGGCAATTTTTTTATTTTTATTTTTATTTATTTATTTATTTATTTATTTATTTGAGGTAGGGTTTCACTCTGTCATCCAGGCTGGAGTGCAGTGGCATGATCTTGGCTCACTGCAACCTCTGCCTCCCAAGTTCAAGCGATTTTCCTGCCTCAGTCTTCCTAGTAATAGGGATTACAGGTGCCCTCCACTGCGCCTGGCTAATTTTTGTATTTTTAGTAGAGACAGGGTTTCACCATGTTGGCCAGGCTGGTCTCGAACACCTGACCTCAGGTGAAACGGCAATATTTTTGTTAAACTATACAATGGATGTGTGAAAAGATTTGAACATGGAAAAACTTAGCAGTAGTTTGTATTCCTTTTCTAGTCAAGTCTAATTTAGTATGGTGACTTCTAAACCTCAAGATCCTGTGGCTTCCAAAGAAGTGGAAAGAAAAAGATAAAATTGAGAGGCAAAGCATCTTTCCTGAGGCCTGTCAAATTAGCATAATTGTATGCTCTCCTTATTTTTTTTGACAAGGATACTTATGTTTCACAGGCATACCATATAATGGAATGTCTATCACTAAAAATCCAGTGGTGACATAAGTTTCAGAAACATTTTCATCATGAGTCATTAGACTCATCAGACATCTTTCAGAGAATAGGCTTGTCTCTCTCTTCCTTGGGAGCAAGCTCCTTAGAGGATTCTCTGAAAGGCCAACTACCTTTGCATGCTGGATGCTGGCAGCAAGTCCCAAAAGATATAAAGCAAACATTGCCAATATTCAGTTCATGTTTTTTGTCAGTCAAATTATTTTCAAATGCTACAGTTCTACCTCTCAGTGAGAAGTGTAATAATGACATTAAGAAATATTAAGGATATGAATCGGGAAATGTACCAGCAAAAATAATTCATTTCAGATTTTAATAAATGAAATATTTAGGATTTTATTCTTTTCTATGTAATTGATTATAATTAAAATCTCAAGACTAGTTAAGATCAGCTATCTCTGATTACCTTGGCTGTTATGAATTGCATTTCTTTTTTTAAAAAAAAAAAACACACCTTATCTAATAGTTTGCACATGTATATTTTTATGTAATGCAGAAAATCTTGCTTAACGATTTTGTTTTTTAAGAAATTAAATTTTCTTAATTTATTAGAAGTGATTTTATACAATTGAGATAAGGAAATGTATTATCTGTAATAATTCTCAACTTGAAAACAATTGTATTGTAGAGTTTTAAGAAAATTTGTGTATTTTCCCACAGGAGAATTACATTAAAACTTAAAAAATCCCAGGGTATTACATAAAGTATTTGAAAAAGCACCCCAGTGGATATTAGAAGACGTAATGAAGACATATTAGCCATATCAACTTTAGACTCTGCTTCTATCACCGTAACTAATTATACAAATTCTTCAGTATCCTCAGGTAACATTCAGAATGGAAGAAAAGTAGAGAATGACAAGCTACACTTTATTGATCTCATATCACTTTTCAGGCTTTAAATATTGCAATGAGAAACCATTTTAACGACTTTCATCTGGAAATTACTTATCACCTTTCGAGGACATAATGTAAAACTCAGTGGAAGTTAATATTGTTAACAGGGCAAGAGTTTCACTACATAAGTTTTTAAACGACCAAAGACAAGGTTGTGATCTTGCTATAGAAACTTCAATAACACAGAAAAGAAGAATGTGGAAATCGATTAGGGAATTTTTGTTGTTGTTTTACTTGCTGTTTTATTTTGAAAGATTTCAAACGTACAAGTTCAAAGAACAAAATAATGAACTCCTATATACTTCTGACCAACTGTTTACATCACACGACACCCCCACATTCTATCTCTATGTGTTTGTGTGTATACACACACGTTTGTGTCAATAGGTATGTATGCGTATACATGTATTACATATATATTTATATGTGTTTTATATATACCCATATATAATATATATAAAGCATATACATATGTGTGTATACACACACAGAAGAGACAGAGAGAGAACGTGAGAGAGAAAGAGAGAGTTCTTTTTATTTTTTCAAATCATCCTTAAGTGGATTATGGGCATCATGACTTTTCAGCTTCAAATACTTAAGCATAGACTCTGAAGAGCAATGACATTTTCTATGTAACCAGAAAACCATTATCACATCTAAGAAAATCGACATCAATGCAATATAATCCAAGGAAAAAATCTATAATAAAATGCCTGTATTGTTTCAAAAATGTTCTTTATACTTTAATTTTTTTCCATCTGGAATCCAATCAATATTACAAAATACTTTGGATTTAACTTTTATTTTTCATTTGTCTCCTTACATTTAGAACAATTCCCTGTACTCCCTTTGTTCTTTATGCCACTGAATCCTTTCAAGAGTTCAGGTCAGTTGTCCTGCAGAAAGCTCACATTATTGATTCATCTTGTGTTGAAATTCAGGTCAAAGTTTTCTAGCAAGAATTATATATTGGTGGCATTGTGTATCATTGAATCACATCAGAATCCTCATTTCAAGCTATGTTCCTATTGGCAATAAAAAGCTTGATTACTTGTTTAAGGTTTCCATCATAAAGGAAAAATTACCCTTTGTAATTGAGGAATATTTTGTGAGGTGAACAAATTGATTATCTAGGTTTGAATCAAATCAGGAGTTACAAAATGGTGATTTTCTGATTGCATCATCTTTTCTATTTTAATTAGCTGGCATTCTTCTGTAAAGAAGAGTTTTTCACCTTTCTCTGTCTTCCTTTCTCTCTGTCTCTCCTGTTTTCATTTCTTGTTTTTCTTTAATATCAATATGGAGTTATGTTTTTAAAAATTTATTCAATGTGTTATAATTCATTACCATCATAATTTTGCAAAATTTAGACTGCTTCAAGCTGGCTCCTGTATCCTTTTAGCCTTTCCTCATCCTTGTGTATTTCTTCAGGCTTTCTGTTACAAGATGTTTCAGGCTCAATTTGTACTATCCTTTGCCCAGATGTGAAAGCAGCTATTTTTCCAAGGAGTCAAAATTCCTTTGGGTAGGATATTATATTTAGAAATCTAGATGTATCACTATGTTATACTGCTAGCTGCTCATTGCCACTAGGGTGTCATTGCTTCTAGACACTTTCAGGGACAGATCTAGGAAACCACACATACACACCCACAAATACACAGTTGAATTATAGATGTATATTATGGATGTATTATTCAACACATAGGTGAATTTTTATATATATAGAAGTATTGCATTTTATTTATAATTGCTGCAATAGGAATATATATGAATATATATATTTTTTTTTCAATAACATAAAATTATTTTCAACCTTTTACCACTCCATATTGGCATCTCCCTTTACCCACAGAAAAAGTTTAACAATATATTTATTTTATACATTTGCTTTTTCCTAAAACACATAAATAGTGCTTTTAGAAATATAACACCAATATCACTACTAACAGCAACCATACTAAGTAAAGTCTAATATTCTTTATAGTGATTGGGAAGTTTTGTGTGTCCCAGAATATATTCCATTAAAAGCATAGAGCAATAATATTATATTCAATAGTTATTTGAATTAATTATTTACTCTGGTTTCATTGTCCATTTGAAAATATTATTTTTGTGTATTTCTTGTGTGTTTTTATTCTAATTTTTTAATTTATTTTTGTCTATGGCCATATCACCCTGAATGTGCCTGATCTCATTTTTTTATGTGAATCATTTTTACACGATTCATAATGTAAAGTTATATACACAGGCATAGTCAGAGAACCCTCAATTCTCTTCCTACATCTTCTACATTCTGACATTCCTATGCATTACTTCCTGAGCTTCCCTATGCAAAAACAAGCAAACATGCATATATCAATTATCCTTTTTAATTAAAAAAGGTACCATTTTATATATAATCTTGCATACCTTGCTGTTTTGACTTATCACTATATACTGAAGTTTATGCCACATCGGCATATAAATGGCATCCTCATTTCTTGTTACTGCTGCCTCACTTTCAATTTTGAATGCAAATTCATAACAGACATGTGTCTAAGTTGTCATCAATATTTTTCAATTGACAAAAAACATTGTATGTTTTTATTATGTGCAACATGATGTTTTGAAGAGTATACACATTGTGGAATAGTTAAATCTAGCTAATTAATAACCCTTTGCATATATTGTTGCATATTTGTGCAGATGACCACCAGCATAAATAACTAGAGGTAGATTTGCTTGTCAAAGGATGTGCATATGTAGATTTGTTAGATATTTGCAAATTTACTACCATAAATTTGTACTATTTTGCAGTTCCATTTGCAATGAGTGAAAATTACATACTTTGTTAAGATTTCCTTAGTTTTAGTTTTTATTTAATGTACCTTTTTCTCCAAGGTCCCATCAAGATGCATGTTTAACTGTCATGTCCTCTTAAGTTCCTATTGGCTGTTAGCCATTTGTTCCTTACTTCTCCTTGTTTCTGATGACATTGACAGTTTTGCAGAATACTAGCCATATTTTCCGTTGACTGAGATTCATCTGGTGCTTTTTTCATGGTTAGATTGAGATTATAGTTTTTAGGAAGGAAGACCATAAAAGTATATATGCCAGTTTCATAAAATATAACATCATATAAAGGGAACATTATCAGTATGACTTATCATTGTTGATGTCAACTTTGTTCACTTGGCTAAAGTAATGTTTACCAGATTTTTCCACTATAAGTTTACTTTCCTGCTTCTTTATCATTCTTATTGGAAAGAAGTTGCTACGGAAAGCCCACACTTAAGGAGTAGGGAGTTATGCTTCATCTCTTTGAGGGCAAACTACATAAACATTATGTCTTTATCCTATACTTTTAATTATAATCCAATACCACTTCGTATCTCGTTGCTCAAATTGTTCCACTTTTGGCCATTGGGAGCTCTTTCATTTGGCTCCTGTGTCCCTTCTAACACACGCCCATCCTTGTGGTTTTTTGCATGCTTTCTTACTTTCTGGTTCTACAATATGCTCCAGACTCACCTTGTACATTCTTGGCTCCAGTCATTTTTCCAAGAAACCCAGGCTCTTTTTTTATGGAAAATCTTATTAGAAACAAAGATCTGGATTCTAGGCATGTTCACTGCTATGAGAGTATCACTTTTTCTGGGTCCTCTCAGATGAAAAAGTAAGGAAATATACATGTATACTACTCTGTTTACATTTACCTATCTATAAATATTTTACAAGTATCTATCTATATCTGTCTTAAGCTAAAGATGAGTTCACATGAATGCCTTCCACTCAAATCCATTACCACATAGATAAATCTAGCTTTCTGCATTTGCTTGTTTTCTACTATACCAACAGTGAGAAACCTGGCTCCCTTGATCCATTTATGTAATTTTTCAATTTGTATACATGAAGTGTTAACCTATTTTTCTGTGGGATTATGACTATTATCAACTAGAGTACAGTGCTTATTTAGAGCTCTTTTTACCTTTAGGCTCACAGACTTCACTTATTTCCAAAATTCCTTATGTCACTACTCTTTTCCTCCACACCTTTCAATGAGGTTGTTTCATGTCCTTGTAATACAGTTAGATTCTTGCACCATACTTTGCTTTCCATTCTGGGATCTCCTACTATCTTAAATAAATTCATTTTAACTTGCATATGTTAAGATTCACTTTTTGTGCTGTAAAGTTCTGTGCATTTTTTTTTTTTTGAGTTGGAGTTTCCCTCTGCTGCCCAGGCTGGAGTGAAGTGGTGTGAATTTAATATGAATTAAATTGCTATAAGCATTTGCATGCAGTTTTGAAATGTGGAATACGGATATAAGTTTTTAAGTAAGTTGAATAAATATATAGGTTGACAATTGCATGGTAACAGTATTGATAGGGACAGGAAGCAGAAAATGGTGGGTCCTCGGCAAAACTCCACCCTCCAGCTGAAAAATCCTGAAACTACGGCCCAAAGTAAGAACTTACATCCCTGTTTTCGCACTGGAATGTTACCTTTTCCTAAACCACTCATGGCCCTGCCATGCCCTGCCCTGCCCCATCCTGTGCCTATAAAAACCCTAGACTCAGCTGGTAGACAGGATTATGGCTAGACATCAGAGAGAAGTAGCTTCACTTCAGAGGCACAACTTCTTGGCATAACTTCAAAGAAGAATCCATCTGGAGACAGCCGGACTTCAGGGGAAGATTACCCTACCAACTTCATCCCGTTTTCATCCCCCCTTCCCACTGAAAGCCACTATCATCAGCTATAAAATCCCTTGCATTTACCATTGTTCCATTCATTGGTGTGACCTTATTTTTCCTGGATGCTGGACAAGAGCTCAGGAGCGATGAGTACAGATACAAAATGTCACACTGGCCCTTTACTCTTCCTGGCAGAAAGAAGCTGCCTCACATGAAAAGGCAAAGGTCCACTGAGCTGTTAAGCCATCCATGAATGGCAGAGCTAAATGAGCATGTAACACACCCTCTGGGGCTTTGGAAGTAGCAGGCACCCCCGCCTGGATGCTGCCACAGGGACTGCACAGAGTTCACTGCTGCTGGCGCCCAAAAGTGCTCAGCCAGAGCCTGTACTCATTCGCCTACTTATTCGCTCCCACAAGGGGATGAGCATGAGGGGCTGAGTAAATGGAGTTTGTTCCTGCCAGCAGTCAAAAGCACTTGCTCTGTTTCCTGCACTCATTTGCCCTCATGTTACCTCCAGCGAGTGATAGACAGGGGCAAGCTAAGCAAGTGAGGCACTCCTGTTGTGAGTCCCATGAAGAGGTCAAGAAAATATTCTGATTCACTATGTTTAACTTTATAAGAAACTGCTTCAGTTGTCTTCCAATGTGGCTGTATTATTTTGCATTCTCACTAGCAAGAATGAGAGGTCCAGTTGTTCCACATCCTCACCAGCAATCACTATCGTCTGTTCTTTGGCTTTTAGCCACTCTAATAGGTGTATAATCATATCTCATTGGTGTTTTAATTTGCATTTTTCTAATGAAAAAATGATGCTGAGCATGTTTTCATACGATTATTGGTCATTTCATGGGTGAGATGTCTTTCAGGTCTTCTGACCACTTTTTAACTGGGCTGTTCTATCTTACAGTTGAGTTTTAAGAATTTTTAAAGTTTCTTTGATACAAGTTCTTTATCAGATATGTGATTTCCAACATTTTCTCCAAGTCTGTGGCTTCTCTTTTAATTCTCTTAACAGTGTTATTTTGTGGAGCAGAAGTTTTAAACTTTTATTCAGTCCAACTTATCATTATTTTATGAATTGTTCTTTTGATGTCTTATCTAAAAATTCATCAGCAAACCAAAGCTCATAGAGATTTTCTTCTATATTTTCTTCTAAAAATGTTATAGTTTTCCATTATACATTTAAGTCTATGATTCATTTAAGCTTATTTTTGTATAAGGTCTCTGTCTAAATATACAGATGCACAATATTTTCAGCACAATTCCTAAAGAGAGTATCTTTTCAGCACTGAATTGTCTTCATGCCTATTGACTATATTTATGTGGGTTTAATTCTGGGCTCTCTATCATCTTTCACTCATCTATTTGTCTACTCTTTTACCAGTATACCACATCATCTCAAATGTTGTAGCTTTAGTTTAAATCTTGAAATCAAGTAGTGTGAGTCTTTCAACGTTGTTTTTCTTCTTTGGTTTTATATTCTAGATCTTTCACCTTTCCATATAAACTTTAGAATCAATTTATTAATTTCTACAAAAAAGCATGCTGAGCTTTTGATGGGTATTGTGTTGAATCTAGAAATCAGGTAGGAAAGAATCAATATATTGAGCCTTCCAATACATGAACATAGAATATCTTTTCATTTAAATAAATGTCTGATTATTTTTTGATGAATGATTTGCAAGTTTTGATATAAACAGCCTGTATATATTTTGTTACATTTATGTCTATGGTTGTTTTTTGTTTGCTTGCTTTGGTGCTATTGTAAATTGTAATAATTTTAAATTTCAAAATCCAATTTTTCATTACTGATATACCATAAAAGCAATTAATTTTGTGCAATGACTTGGTGTCTCATAGTCTTATTATACTAGCAAGATCCTGAGTTTTTTGTAGAGTAATTGATATTTTCTACCTCTGTCATCTGCTAATAAAGACAATTTTATTTTTCTTTACAATATGTATATCATTTAATCTTTTCTTTCTTTTATTTCATGGACTAGGACTTTCAGAACAATGCTGAATAAGAATGATGGAAGAAGACATATTTGCTTGTTCCCAATCTAAGAGGAAAAGGATCCAATGTCTCACCATTAGTTACTATTTTTAATGTGCTTTGGATTTTGTTAATATTTTATTGAAAATTATTGCATTGATATTCAGTTCATTTTTTAGACAATTTTTGTCAGTTCAGGAAAAGTGTCATACTTTACTAATAGCAAGTAATTTAGAAGTTTTATATCTTTTTAAATTAAAATAATTTAGGTAGAATTGGGATCTATTTCTAGATCTATAATCATTTCATCTGCAAACAGGGGTAGTTTTACTCTCTTCCTATTTGGATGCCATTTATTTTTTTCTCTTGCCTGGTTGCTCTGGCTAGGACTTCCAATACTATGCTGAATAGAAGTGGTGAAAGAAGGCTTGTCTTGTGTCACCTTTCAAGGGGAATGCTTCCAGCTTTTGCCCATTCAGCATGATGTCTGTAGATATGTCATAGACAGCTCATATTATTTTGAGGTACGTTCCTACAATATCTAGTCAATTAAGAATTTTTAACGTTAGGGACGTTGAAATTTATCAAAAAACTTTTATGAATCTTTTGAAATAATCATGGTTTTTGTCTTTAGTTCTCTTTATGTGAGGAATCACATTTCTTGATTTGCATACCAAACTTGCACCCTGGGATAAAGTCTACTTGATCATGGTATATTAGTTTTTTTCTGTTCTGCTGGATTCAGTTTACAAGTACTTTGTTGAGGACTTTTTATCAATGTTCATCATGGATATTGGCATGAAGTTTTCTTTTGTTGTCATGTCTCTGCCAGATTTTAGACACAGGATGATGCTGGCCTCATGGAATGAGTTGAGAAAGAGTCCCTCCTATTGAATTTTTGAGAATAGTTTCAGTAGAAATGGTACCAACACTTATTTGTACATCTGATAGAATTTGGCTGTGAATCCATCCAGTCCTGGGCTTTTTTGTTGTTAGGCTGTTTATTACAGATTCAATTTTGGAGCTCATTATTAGTCTGTTCAGGGAATCAATTTCTTCCTGGTTCAGTCTTGGGAAGGTATATGTGTCCAGGAATTTATCTATCTCTTCTCAGTTTTCTAGTTTGTGTGAATAGAGGTATTCACAGTAGTTTCTGATGGTTATTTTTATTTTTGTGGAACAGTGGTAACATCCTGTTCATAATTTCTAATTGTGTTTATTTGAACTGTCTCTCTTTCCTTTTTTATTATTCTAGCTAGTGGCCTATCTTATTAATTCTTTCAAAAAACAAATTCCTGGGTTTTTTGATCTTTTGAATAGTTTTTTGTATCTCAATTTCCTTCAGTTCTGCTCTGACTTTGGTTTTTTCTTGTCTTCTGCTACTTTTGGGGTTGATTTGTTCTTGCTTCTCTATTCTTTTGGTTGTGTTGTTTGGTTGGTAATTAGAGACCTTTTTACTTTTTGATGTGGACATTTAGTGTTATGAATTTTCCCTTTAACACTGCCTAAGCTGTGTCCCAAAGATTCTGAGATGTTGTATCTTTGTTCTCATTAGTTTCAAAGAACTTCTTGATTTCTGCCTTAATTTCATTATTTACCCAAAAATCATTCAGGAGCATGTTGTTTAATTTCTATGTAATTGCATGGTTTTGACTGATTTTCTTAGTCTTGATTTTTATTTTTCTTGTGCTATGATCTGAGAGTGTGTTTGATGTAATTTATGTTCTTTTGCATTGGGTGAAAATATTTTCTGTCCAATTATGTGGTTGATTTTAGAGTACATGCCATATGGTGATGAGAAGAATGTATATTCTGTTGTTGTGGAGTGGAGAGTTCTGTAAAGGTCTATGAGCTCCATTTGGTTTAATGATGAGTTCAAATACTAAATATGTTTGCTAATTTTCTGCCTAGATTATCTGTTTAATATTGTCAGTAGAGTATTTACTCTCCCACTATTATTGTGTGGGAGTCTATATCTCTTTGTAAGTGTCTAAGAACTTGCTTTATGAATCTGGGCGTCCCTGTATTGGGTACATTTTTCTTTTGTTTTCTAGTTGTTTTTGAGTCAGTTATATATCTTATGTTATTCTTTTCATTCTTATTGATAAAAGAGGCAAGAACTAAGAATTTATATATTTAAGATATTTAGGTCTTCTTGTTGAATTGAACTCTTTACCATTAAGTAGTGCCCTTCTTTGTCTTTGAAATTAGGATTGCAACCCTGCGTTTTTCTTTTTTCCATTTGCTTGGTAGGTTTTCTTTCAGCTCATTACTTTGAGACTGTGGAGGTCATTACACGTGAGATGTGACTCTTGAAGACAGCATACCATTGAGTTATCTAGAACACCCCATACTCTCAGCCCAAAAGGTCCATCAGCTGATAAACAACTCCAGCAAAGTTTCAGGATACAAAATACATGTACAAAACTCCCCACCATTCTTATAAAGCAACAACAGACAAGCCAAGGGCCAAACCAGGTAGGCCATTCTATTCACAACTGCCAGAAAAAGAATAATATACCTAGGAATACAGCTAACCAGGAAGGTGAAAGATCTCTACAATGAGAATTACAAAATACTGGTCAAAGAAATCAGAGATGGCACAAACAAATGGAAAAACATCCTATGCTCACAGATAGGAAGAATCGATACCATTAAAAAGGTCATACAGCCAAAAGCAATTTATAGATTCAATACTACTTCTATCAAATCACCAACTACATTCTTCAAAGAACTAGAAAAAAAACTATTTTAAAATTCACATAGAACCAAAAATAGCTTGACTAACCAAGGCAACCCTAAGCAAAAAGAACAAAGCTGGAGGTATTACGTTACCTGACTTCAAACTATACTACAGGGCTACAGCAACCAAAACAGAATGACACTTGTACAAAAACAGACACATAGATCAATGGAACAGAATAAAGAGCACAGAATTTTGGCCTTACACCAATGACCATCTGATCTTCAACAAAGGAGACAAAAACAAACAATGGGGAAACAACTGCTTATTCAATAAATGGTACTGGGATAACTGGATAACCATATGCAGAAGATGGAAGCTAGACCCCTTCTTTATACTACATACAAAAATCAACTCAAGGTGGATTAAAGGCTTAAAAGTAAAACCCCAAAATATAATAACCCTGGAAGTCAATCTCAGTAATGCAATCCTGGACATAGGAATGGGCAAATATTTTATGACAAAGATGCCAAAACAATCGCAACAAAAGCAAAAATTGACAAGTGGGATCTAATTAAACTTAAGAGCTTCTGCACAGCAACAGACAACCTACAGAATGGGATGAAATATTTGCAAACTATGCATATAACAAAGGTCTCATATCCATAATCTGTAAGGAACTTAAATTTACAAGAGAAAAACAACCCCATTAAAAAGTGGGCAAAGATCATGAACACATGCTTTTCAAAAGAAGACATATATGGGGCCAACAAGCATATGAAAGAAAGCTTAATGTCACTGATCATTAGAGAAATGCAAATCAAAACCAGAATGAAATATCATCTCACATCCATAGAATGGCTATATTAAAAAGTCAAAAAATAACAGATGCTGAGAAAAGGGAACACATACTCTGTTGGTGGGAGTGTAAATTAGTTCAACCATTGTAGAAGACAGTTTGTTGATTCCTCAAAGACCTAAAAACTGAAATATCATTTGACCCAGTAGTCCCATTTCTGGGTGTGTAGCCAGAGGAGTGTAAATCATTCTACCATGAAGACTGCAGCTTTTTTGGATAGTTTTTTATTACTTTATTCCATAGAGTTTGATCTGTTTAAACCTTCAATTTCATTTGGAGTCAATTTTGAAGACTCTGTTTTCCTAGTAAATTGTAAATTTTATATAGAATCTCAAATATGTTTTGAAAGAGGTGTTTTAAATTTCCTCTGCTTTAATAATATTTTCCCTTATATTTTCTTTTAGGTATTTGCCTTTACCCCCTTTTTCTTTTTGATTAGGCTAATTAGGGCTTTGTCTATACTGTTGAATTTTTATTGCAAAGCCACCATTTTGATTTACTTATGGTTCTAATAAGATTTTTTCTATTTTCTACTTTATTATATTTTTATATTTACTTTTCATTTTTCTTTTGTTTTCTAGTTGTTTTAGAGTTAGGTATATATCTTATGTTATTCTTTTCATTCTTACTGATAAAAGAGGCAAGAACTAAGAATTTCCCTCTGATTACTGCTTTAAGTTATGCCCAGTAGAATCTAATATAGTTTTTAAAATTATTTTTGCTTAGAAATTCTGCAAATTTAGTTTTTTATTTCCGTTTTACCTATATTCAATAGAAAGTTTTTAAATTTTCAAGTTAAAGGGAATTTTTGGTCTTGATATTGTTATTAATTTCTAATTTATTGTATTGTCAGATAAGAATGTTATTTTTACTTCTGTTTTACCGAATTTGTTGTGATCAATTTTTGTAAATGATCCATATGCTTATAGGAAGTTTTATGCGCATCTATAATGTCTACATTATTGGTGTGTTGCTTTTGTCTATTGCACTAAGAATGTTATTTTAAACTCCCCATAATATTGCTTTATAGTTGTCTATTTTTTTCTGCATTATGAAGTTTTTTCTGCCTGTTTGGTGCAAAAAGATCCATATTGTTCTGTCTTTGATGTAAATTTTAACTTTTACTTTATAAAGTTTCCCTCTTCCTTTCATTGTTGCCTTTGGCCTGCTTTCTGCTTTGCCTGATATCAGTATTACAACCTCCACTTTTCTATTGTTTGTATTTGTCTCTGAACGGTTGCCCGTAACTTAACTTGAAGCCATCCTGAATCACTTAATTTTAGTTTAACTGTATTTTGTGCACCACTCCAAAAATTCTTTGATTTGTTGAGTGAGCTAAGCCCATGTATATGAGTTAATTGATACATTTGGCATCAAAGTTTTATTTTTTTGCTACATTTAATGTGTGCACTTTGTTATATTTACTGTTTCTAATTTCTGGATTTTTTTCTTTGCTGTTTAATTGTATTCCTTTTGCTATTTAGAAAGTTAATATTATTGCAGTAGTAGCTACCTTTAACACATTTCATAATGACTTAGTTCCTCCTTTTTAAAATTAGCTTTTTAATATTAGAATTGGTAGCTTTAGATATATTTATTTAGAAGTTATATATTTAGATATCTATATTTAGAATTGGTAGGCTTAGATATTCTGTCATTTTCTTTTATTGTCTATGTGGCAATCAATGAGCCTATTGTACTTTTCTCCTTTTATATACCTCCCATTTTTTTCAATTACGTTTTCTTCTCGTTTATTACAATTTAGAACACTGACATACTAACCTTCAACACTTGTACTCACCTGAATTTTATTCTTAGAGCTTCACTGAAATACATGAAGTAAATACTACCTGTCTTTTTCCCAAAGTTCCCCCATCATGTGTTAATCAAATGAAATTTTTTTATCTCTAGATGCCTCAAAAAGTGCTCATGAGTAAAATATTTCCAGATTATTTGAATGCTTACAGCATTTGCATGGTTACAGCATATTATATAACCTTAACACATTAAGGATACTGCAATAGAAAATAATCCTTACCTCAAATTTTCTTTCCTTTTTTCAAAACTTCTATTTTAGGTGCAGAGGTATATGTGCAGGTTTGTTATATAGGTAAATTACATGTCACAGGAGTTTGGTGTACAGATTATTTTGCTACCAAGATAATAAGCATACTACCTGATAAGCAGCATTTTAATTGCCACCCTCCTACCTCCCTCCACCCTCAAGTAGGCACCAGTGTCTGATTTCCTTCTTCAAGGTAATATATATTCAATGTTTAACTCCCACTTATAAGTGAGAACATGTGGTATTTGTTTTTGTGTTCCTATGTTACTTCGCTTAGGATAATGACTTCCAGCTCCATCTATGTTGCTGCAAAGGACATGATGTCCTGCTTTTTTATGGCTGTATTCCATGGTGTATATGTACCACATTTTCTTTATCCAGTCTAGTCTTGATATGGATTTAGGTTGAATTCATGACTTTGCTACTGTGATAAGCGCTTCACTGAACATACATATGCGTGTGTCTCTATGATAGAAGGTTTATATTCCTTTGGGTATATACCCAATAATGGGATCACTGGGTTGAATGGTAATTCTACTTGGAGTTCTTCAAGAAATCACCAAACTGATTTCCACAATGGCTGCACTAATTTACATTCCCAGTAGCAGTGTATACACATTCCCTTCTCTCTGCAACCTCACCAGTATCTGCTATTTTTTGACTTTCTAATGATAGTTATTCTGACTGGTATAAGTTGGTATGTCATTGTGGTGTTGATTTGCATTTTTCTAATGATTAGTGATGTTGAACATTTTTTATATGCTTGTTGAGCATGCATATGTCTTCTTTTTTAAATTGCCTGTTTATGCCCTTTGCTCACTTTTTTAAATTTAGTTTTTATTACTTTAAGTTCTAAGATACATGTTCAGAACATGCAGGTTTGTTACACAGGTATACATGTGCCATGGTGGTTTGCTGCACCCATCAACCCGTCATCTACATTAGGTATTTCTCCTAATGCTATCCTTCCCCTTGTCCCACCCCTCGGGCCTGGGTGTGTGATGTTCTCCTCCCTGTGCCCATATGTTCTAATTGTTCAACTCCCACTTATGAATGAGAACAATGGTGTTTGGTTTTCTGTTCCTTTATTAGATTACTGAGAATGATGGTTTCCAGCTTCATCCATGTCCTTGCAAAGGACATGAACTCATTATTTTTTATAGCTGCATAGTATTCTATGGTGTATATGACTTTGCCCACTTTTTAATGGAGTTGTTTTTTGCTTTTTGATTTCTTAAAGTTCCTTATAGATTTTGGATATTAGACCTTTGTCACATGCATAATTTGCAAATATTTTCTCCCATTCTACAAGTGGTGTATTTACTCTGTTGTTAGTTTCTTTTACTGTACAAAAGCTATTGAGACTAATTAGGTCCCATTTGTCAATTTTTATTTGGTTGCAACTGCTTTTGTTGTCTTCATCATAAAATCTTTGCCGGGTCCTATGTCCAGGATGGTACTTCCTAGGCTATATTCCAGAGTTTTTATACTTTCAGGTTTTATATTTAAGTCTTTAATCCATCTTCAGATGATTTTGAATATGGTGTAAAGAACAGGTCCAGATTAAACATTCTGCATGGGGCTAGCCAGTTATTGCAACAGGGAGTTGCAATATTTATTAAACAGGGAGTCCTTTTCTCGTGGCTTATTTTTGTCAACTTTGTTAGGGATCAGATGGTTGTGAAACAGGAGAGTTCTCTTATCCATCTTGCAGGGTGTTCAACAGGGGTGTGGCTCGCTTCTTTGGTGCCCCAGTGCTCAAACCTCTAGGAGAACCATGCAGACAAGCAGGTGGAGGTTGTGGGGAGCATTTTTGGGCTTCAACCCCATGGCAGTATCTAGGGGTGAGTGTTTACAACGCTTGAAGCCCAAATAGGCATGTGTTACAGTGTGCTCTTTCAGCTTTGCTGTCTACAGGCAGCTTGTGTTAATCAGCTCAATCAGACTCTATGCCTTGTCATAAGGATAGATGGCTTTCTGTATCCCAGGTTCTTGCCCTAGTGTACCAGAAAAGTTGAACCACACATGGGCTTGCAGGATGAGTGCAAGGTTTTATTAAGTGGTGGAGGTAGCTCTCAGAAAAATGGAGATAGATGGGGAGCCAAAGGGGGATGGATTAGGAAGGTGGTCTTCCTCTGGAATTGGATTGCCCAGCAGCCAGACTCTCCTCTGACATCCCCAAGCTGAATTCCCCTTGGCATCCACAGCATTTCACCATTCCTGGTCTGCTGGTGTCTGCTGATGTCTGTCAGTGTGTTCTGCTCCTCTCAACATCCAGCTGCTTGTGTCTGTGCCCACTGTGGTATTGAGTTTTTATGGGCACAGGATGGTGGCATGGTGGGCCACACTGGTCTTAGAAAATGCAACATTTGGGTGTAAAAACAGGAGTACCTGTTCTCACTTAGGTCGGTGGGCACAGGCCTGAGGGTAGAGCCCTCACCAAGGACCCCATCCCTTCTCTATCCAGCACTTCCCTGCCCCCCTCCCATATCAGTTGCAGGTATGCAGCATTATTTCTGAGCTCTCTATTCTGTTTCATTGGTCTATATTTCTGTTTCTGTAACAGTACCATGCATTTTGGTTACTGTATCCTCAGTATGATTTGAAGTTGGGTGATGTAATGGCTTCAGCTTTGCTCTTTTTGCCTAGAATTGCCTTGACAATTCAAGGTTTTTTGGGTTCCATATGAATTTTCAATTTTTTTTCTTTTTTGTAATTCTGTAAAGAACGTCATTGGTAGTTTGATAGGAATAGCATTTAATCTGTAAATTGCTTTAGATAGGATGGCCATTTACCATACTGCCTAAGGTAATTTATAGATTCAATGCCATCCCCATCAGGCTATCAATGACTTTCTTCACAGAATTGGAAAAAACTACTTTAAAGTTCATATGGAACCAAAAAAGAGCCCGCATCACCAAGTCAATCCTAAGCCAAAAGAACAAAGCTGGGGGCATCATGCTACCTGACTTCAAATTATACTATAAGGCTACAGTAACCAAAACAGCATGGTACTGCTACCAAAACAGAAATATAGACCAATGGAACAGAACAGAGGCCTCAGAAATAATGCTGCATATCTACAACTATTTGATCTTTGACCAACCTGACTAAAACAAGCAATGGGGAAAGGATTCCCTATTTAATAAATGGTGCTGGGAAAACTGGCTAGACATATATAGAAAGCTGAAACTGGATCCCTTCCTTACACCTTATACAAAAATTAATTCAAGATGGATTAAAGACTTACATGTTAGACCTAAAACCATAAAAACCCTAGAAGAAAACCTAGGCAATACCATTCAGGACATAGGCATGGGCAAGGACTTCATGTCTAAAACACCAAAAGCAATGGCAACAAAAGCCAAAATTGACAAATGGGATCTAATTAAACTAAAGAGCTTCTGCACAGCAAAAGAAACTATCATCAGAGTGAACAGGCAACCTACAGAATGGGAGAAAATTTTTGCAACCTACTCATCTGACAAAGGGCTAATATCCAGAATCTACAATGAACTCAAACAAATTTACAAGAAAAAAACAAACAACCCCATCAAAAAGTGGGCAGAGGACATGAACAGACACTTCTCAAAAGAAGACGTTTATGCAGCCAAAAAACACATGAAGAAATGCTCATCATCACTGGCCATCAGAGAAATGCAAATCAAAACCACAGTGAGATACCATCTCACACCAGTTAGAATGGCCATCATTAAAAAATCAGGAAACAACAGGTGCTGGAGAGGATGTGGAGAAATAGGAACACTTTTACACTGTTGGTGGGACTGTAAACTAGTTCAACCATTGTGGAAGTCAGTGTGGCGATTCCTCAGGGATCTAGAACTAGAAATACCATTTGACCCAGCCATCCCATTACTGGGTATATACCCAAAGGACTATAAATCATGCTGCTATAAAGACACATGCACACGTATGTTTATTGCGGCACTATTCACAATAGCAAAGAGTTGGAACCAACCCAAATGTCCAACAACGATAGACTGGATTAAGAAAATGTGGCACATATACACCATGGAATACTATGCAGCCATAAAAAATGATGAGTTCATGTCCTTTGTAGGGACATGGATGAAACTGTAAAACATCATTCTCAGTAAACTATCGCAAGGACAAAAAACCAAACACCGCATGTTCTCACTCATAGGTGGGAATTGAACAATGAGAACTCATGGACACAGGAAGGGGAACATCACACTCCGGGGACTGTTGTGGGGTGGGGGAAGGGGGGAGGGACAGCATTAGGAGATACATCTAATGCTAAATGACGAGTTAATGGGTGCAGGAAATCAACATGGCACATGGATACATATGTAACAAACCTGCACATTGTGCACATGTACCCTAAAACCCTGAAGTATAATATAATTAAAAAAAAAAAAAAAAGAATGTTGAATATAGGCTTCCAATCTTTTCTGCCTTTTAGAGTTTCTGCTGAAATGTGCACTGTGAGCCTGATAGGGTTCCCTTTGTAGG
Organism: Hylobates moloch; assembly: GCF_009828535.3. Taxonomy (NCBI): domain Eukaryota; kingdom Metazoa; phylum Chordata; class Mammalia; order Primates; family Hylobatidae; genus Hylobates; species Hylobates moloch. The sequence continues at coordinate 170,680,592 of NW_026652276.1, read as the reverse complement.
TGATTTGGCACTTCTCTCTAGCTGCCTTTAACACTTTTTCCTTCATTCTGACCTTAGAGAATCTGATAACTATGTGTCTTGGGGATGGTCTTCTTGTGTAGTATTTTGCAGGGGTTCTCCACATTTCCTGAATTACTACATTGGCATCTGTATTGAGGTTGGGGAAATTTTCATGGATGATATCCTGAAATATGTTTTCCAAGTTGCTTGCTTCCTCTCCTTCTCTTAGGGACACCAATGAGTAGTAGATTTGGTCTCTTTACGTAAGACCACATTTCTCAGAGGTTTCATTCTTCCTTATTGTCTATTTATTTATTATTTTTGTCTGAGTTATTTTGGAGAGCTATCTTCAAAAGTTCTAAGTTTCTTTTCTCTGCTTGGTTGATTTTGCTGTTAATACTTGTGATTGCATTCTAAAATTCTTGAAGTAAGTTTTTCATTTCTATCAGATCAGTTTGGTTGTTTCTTAAAATGGCCATTTCTTCTTTTATCTCCTGTATCATTTTACTGCATTCCTTAGAGTCCTCACATTGAGTTTTGACTTTCTGCTGAACATTGATGCTCTTCATTCCTATCCATAGTCTGAATTCTATTTCTGTCATTTCAGCCTGGTTAAGAACCATCGCTGGGGAAATATTATTGTTTTTGGAGGTAAGAAGACACTCTGGCTATTTGAGTTTCCAGAGTGCTAGTGCTGATTCTTTCTCATCTTTGTGGGCTTTGAAGTTACTATTCTTGGATTTTTTTTAATCTTCTTTGATGTCCTTGGGGGTTTGACTGTGGTATAAGATGGGTTCTGTTGACTTGCTTCTTTTCTGGAAGATTTTTAGGGGGCCAAAGCTCTCCTTAGGACTCCTGGACTTCATACTGTCATTCTAAGGGGCTGGTATCAGGCCCCTGCCTTTGTTCTCTGGCCTTTTGAGGTTAGAATCCTGCTGTGCTGGAGGGGCCAACATGTTCCTGGACTGCTGGTTACAACACTCGATGGGTGGTGGCAGCCAAAGCACTTCATTGGGTGCTGGCAGTGGGATCTATGCATATTCACATATGCCAGCAGCAGTGGCAATGTGGCAGATTACATGCTCATAGGCTGGGGTGGGGCATTTGAAGGCAGGAGTCTGATGTCTTCCCTGTGCACAATCATGCTGGCAGCAGTTGCAGCTCAGGGAGGGGGGTGGGGCTGCTGGTTTCTATGCACACCTTTGCATTGGCAATGGTGCAGCAAAGGGGTGATATGCTCATGCCAGCAGCAGTGGCACCATAGTGTGCACGTGCACACACATGCCAGTGGCAAAGGGGAGGCAAGGTCCACCCCTGTGCACCTGCCCTGGCAAAGCAATGTGGTGGGTGACTGTAGGCAAGTGTATTCCTGAAAAGTGGCATGAAGGAGGCAGTGGTAGGGTGTGGCAGGTGGGCTAGTGAGCACCGGCAGGTGCTGCCCTGCTGGAACTCTCTTATGGTCAGATGTGGTCTGTTACTGCAGAAGCTATGATAAGGGACCTCAAGAGACACCCCACCTGGGCATCCAAGGCTGCACTGCAAGTAGGCATGGCTAGGCTGGAGCTCCAGGAGAAGCTAGCACACGGGGGTTGGTGGGGGGGGTCTCAGATCAGACTAGCCCCAACTCATGCAGAGGACTGCTCTACTCTGTCCAAGCACCACAGTTCCCCTGTGACTGAAGTCGCATAAGGAAGTAAGGCAATCCTTGGAGTGTGGGGATCCCTGGCTATGCTCCACTGAAGATGTTCCTATACCAAACCCTCTGGGCTCTGTACCAGCTGGACTTCTGCCAGTACCACCTCACTAAGCAGCTCTCCCTGCCAGCTCAAGTGTCCATAGGGTCATGGCGTCTCCTGCTACCAAGATTTCAGAGGTCCATGGTGAGAGCCAGTTGCTCCTCACCTGCTCAACTCATCCCTTCCCCAGGAGTTGTTGGGAACCAGGGACTAGTCGTGGTGTGTAGTAACCCTTTGCAGAGTTCCCAGTTTCCTCTCCATTCAGCCTAGCTTATTTAACCTCCCTCCATCTACTCTCAATGCTATCCCTCTGAATATGTGATCAGAATGCACCAGTCTTCTGGATGCCCCGTTCCTCTGTGGCAGATTTTCCTCCTTGCTGCCTCTAGTCAGCCATATTGTCTCTCAAGAAATCCTTTAATGTCTTAAAAATGTTTTACCATTGTTACTTATCAATAACTGAAGGATCTGAGATTGAGATATTATTTACTGGGGAGCTAATAAGGAAGCCAGCTACTGCTTTTATGGATGATGGGAAAAAGACATAAGACTCCTGGCCCAGAGACAAAGGGCTCTATTACTCATGCACTGTAAGAAGCATGAACATCAGCATATTTTCATTATTTCCTCTTGTCTGCAAGTCCTACAGCAATGACGCAGGTAGGACCTGAATGTCTGAATATAGAGTAGCTGTGTTATAGGAAAGAAATCCTGAGCTTAGTAAAACTATATCATTTACAATAGGTGGTAACCATACCTACCCTTTGTTCCAGAGGGAGATACTATGTCTTCCAAGACTATTCACTACACAAAAATCCTGGAAAAGATAGTCTCGAACAAAAGACAGTCAGTGCCTCTGCTTGCAAGGCATGTAGAATCACAAGAGATCCGTAGGTAATTTTCTCCCCAGATTACCTTGATTTATATAATGACAACCTAATTTTGTTGGTACAAAGAATCTTCAGAGATTTTACTGGTGTCAAGTTTCTCAGTTAGTCATGAATATAAGGAAGGGTATGATTTTGTAGTGTAGGTTAAAGAAGACTATTTAAAAAAAGGTGCATATGAGTACTAAACCCCTTCTACTCAGTTATGCCATGCATGACCCCAAGTCTTAGGTTTTCTATCTCTTTTGACACCATAAGGCTTGGGGTAATGTATGGCATGACAGAATATTATCATGAAGGTCAGAGGGGTTACCTAGAAGCTGCATCTTAGCTTCCACTTATAAGCACTCAGCCAATGCCGAGGACACATCTCGGAACAATGAATTCTGAAACTCTGAATCTGGGATCCAGATGGCAGGACACTTTAAAGCTTCCCAGGTGATTCCAGTGTGCAGCCAAAGGTGAGATTGAGCTCTGATTTCAATGCAAAGATAAAATCTGATTACTGGCCAGGCACAGTGCCTCACGCCTGTAATCCCAGCACTTTGGGAGGCCGAGGCGGGTGGATCGCCTGAGGTCAGGTATTCAAGACCAGCATGGCCAACATGGTAAAACCCATAGCTACTAAAAAAAAAAAAACTTGCTGGATGTGGGGATGGGTGTCTGTAATTCCAGCTACTCAGGAGGCTGAGGCAGGAGACTCACTTGAAACTAGGAGGCAGAGGTTGCAGTGAGCCAAGATGGCATCATTGCACTCCAGCCTGGGCAACAAGAGCAAAACTCTGTCAAAACAAACAAACAGACAAACAAACAAACACCCTAAAAGTCTATAGGAGATAGCACTTATTTTAAGAGAGTTTTTAATGCCATTTTTCCTTCTCTATGAGGTATAGACTTTGAATACTTGTCTTCAAATGCACAACAAAAACTTGAGGACAGATGACTATTTTCTTAAGACAGTTTGTGATATTGCAGGCAAATTCTTCAGTAGTTTAGCTAATAACAGAGATAACAGTATTTAAATGTTCAAACCAAAGTTTCCTGTGGGAGGGAAAAAGAGATATTTTAAACTTCAAAGTGAATATGATTTGCCCTGGAAGTCACAGCTACTGCAAAGCACTTAAAATTATTTCAGACAGCTAGTCTGTCGGATCACTGCTATAGCTAGGCATTCCTCACCCTATAATTTGGGGAAAGTGGGTACTGAAAGACAGAGAATTCACAGAGCTTAGCTTTTAGCTTTAGATGAAGAGTTATATTGTTGACTTTATACAAAAAATTCTATGTGCTTAAAGCATATCTTACAGAATGCTAGCCAACTCACTTTGGCAGAGATACATGCAGCTAAAATTGCTTCGCTTCTGACTAATACTATATATTCAGCATTTTCCTGATAGGCACACTCTTAGAAGATTCTTAGTCCTCAGATGTACACTGAATTACTCTGCGAATAAAATATTTAGTCTCTTTGGAGCCCTTAAACAGAGCCTTGACTTATCGACTCCAAAGCTGCTGACTTTCCACAGTTCAAATCAGTAGACTTCCCACATGACCTTATCGTTAATGATAAGTAAAGCACTTAGCTACCCCTAGAAGACTATTATAAACTACCATAAAATGTATAAAATGTCTTTTAGGAAGCATAAGTGAAAATGCTGCAAAATCCACTGAAGAAGTGTATCCATACAATCAAATTTCATTATAAGGTATGAGCAAAGACTGATAGAATGCTTACAAAATAAAATGCACAAGTCCCATTTAGGATTTAGCATGTTTAAAAACTATACCAAGGCATATTAACCAAATTAACATGATGGCAAATGTAAAGATGATCTCAAATTGTATTCATATGCTATTTTTTTCCCAAATAATTCAAAACATTTTAAAGATCATCAAACTATTAAATCAAAAGAGGTAGATTCTTACTAACCCCTTTTTTTTTTTTTTTTTAGAGAAAGGAGATCACGAGAAATCGATTCATGGTCCAAATGAACTACTACTTGGAACCAGCCAAATGTTTTTTTATACACTGAGGCCAGGTGATTTGGAAAAGGCAATTAAGTGTACAGTAAAAATATGGAATATATACAGTATATGTAGTTGTCAGTGAAAATCTGCAAACTCATTACCATCAAAAACACAAGAAAAGTTTGGTTACAAGAGTTAATCTTCTGGTAAATATTTAGGTAATCCTTTTTTAAAAAAAATTATCTTGCTTGCCCTTGGATTAAGAAAGACCATCAGAGAGCTACTCATAGAAATGCTGTTACAGGACAATACTTTGCCTTGTATCATTTTACTGACAATGCAAATATTACTGACAAATATTCTCTGATGACTGTATCTCCAATACACTGTGTTCACTCTATAAAAATGTTCTCTAAAGCCATTTTTTCTTAATAGATTACTTTGTTTTCATTTTAAAGATAGTTGTCAATGATAATTTATTCTTCTGCATTTGCTTCTTGAAAGTAGAATCAGTAAAGGAGCAATCTTTATGATATGCATACAGTCTACCTCTGGATCCATGTTATGATTACAACCCTTTTTCTCGTTTGTCTTGATTTACTATAGTCATACAAAAATTTTTCTAGTTTAAAAGTAACATAAAATAAAACTTTGAAAGTGGAAAAAAATATGTAAAATTCATGTTTTTTCTATTTTTTTGAGTCTAGATAATTTATAATGATATGTCTTCGTATTTGCTTTTAGGTAAATGTACATTTATATTACAGGGCAATGTACATTGTAATTTTGTAGATGCACATTTATTTTGTTTCTAGGTTTTTTAAGTTACTGCTTAAATAGTTGTCCATTATTTTTCTCCTCTTGGTTTTCACTTACTCATATACTGGATCTCCTTTACCTGTATAACAACCCTATCATTTTGCCATTAATCCTCTTTGAAATGTTTACTTCTACTTTCTTTTGCTTGTTGTTTGTACCATTTTTCTTACAATGTTTTTCTCAAATGAGTCCTAATTACATTAACTTTTTAATTGACAAATAGAAATGGTATATATTTATGGTGTACAACATAATGTTTTGATATATGTATACATTGTGGAATAGCTAAACCAAGCTAATTAATACATATGTTACCTCACGTATCATTTTTCTGTGGCGAGAACACTTAAAAATCTACCCTCTTAGCAACTCCTAAGAATACAGTATATTGTTGTTAACTGTAGTCACCATGATGTACAATAGATCTCTTGAAATATTTATTCCTCTTTTCTAACTGAAATTTTGTTTCCTTTGATCAACATCTCCCAAATCCCTCCAGCTCCTAGGTCTAATAACCACCATTCTACTTTCTGTTTCCTCTTAGTATGTTTTTAATGCATTTATTTTTCCTTGTATTTATTCTGATATGGTCTTTATTTCTATGACATTCAAAATTTTTATTATTTTTTCTTAAAGTCTATTGGCTCACCATTCTTGTATTTCATACGTTTTACTCTTCCCTGTACTCTCACACTTCTACCTTGTGCTATTTTTTTTTTTTAATAGAGAAAATAGTTGTCCTGTTTGGGTTTTTAAAATTCATCTAGAAATATTGAGTTAACAATTTTATTTTGCTGCATGGAAATGGTTTTCTCTGTTTAGTGTTTTTATCTATCATGGGTTTCTTTTCTCTACTCCTTTCTTAATTTTTCTTTTAGGATATTTTTGGTCCACTTTGCTGATTCCTTTAGATTACAAATTTTAAATAAGGAGAGGTGAGCTTTTTCTGGATCAGCTATTTGTAGAGACTTTGTATAGAGGAATACCAAAGCTTTGCCCTAAGCTAACAGGAAATTTGTTTTATGACACAGTTTGTGCATTTGACCTTTAATCTGCTTTGTTTCTAGAAAAAAGAAATAGCTGTTGTAGGAGTCATTTGTAATACAGAATCTCACTCATTCACCTTGCACAGCCAACATACTACTTTCAGTAAATATAATATTTTTTTGGTGTTACTCTTTACTCAGTTCAAAAACATCTGTCTCAGCAAGGAAACTGGACCCAAGGATGACCCCACCACCATTTTGATCACTGCACTACAGTCATGGCATATAAGGGATCTGCAGTTTGTTCATCATTCTGTTCCCTTTACACAAGATAAGTATATAAGATATAGTACAACTAAGATATTCAGTGATGGCCTTTTTTTTCACTTACTATCCCACATTGTTACATAATCTCACTATTTTTCATAGACCTTTCATCTATTCAGGGTTTCTGATCTCCCATAGTTTCATTGAAGAGGCACTTTATATATTTGATTCTTATTCATTGAGCTAATTATAGAAAATTATCTGAGAAAAGAAAGGAGAATTATCTTGGAGTTTAAATCAGAACATAAGTTTCAAATGTTATGGTAGTCAAATCCATTAATTTTTAAAATAATTTCTGGTATTTTTGTTGTCTTTAAAAACATCTTCCATATTACCAAGGTAATATACATTTCTATTATATTTTCAGTTAATTTATTATAGCATGTATCCCATTATCTGTTTCCTTCTTTACCTAAATGCAACAAAAACATTATCTTCTTCCTAAATAGTAAGCCACTTATTTCAACTTCACCTAGACAAATATTCATCTTTGCCTCACTGATTTGAAAAGCTGATTTTATCTTAGAATAAGTAAAAATATCTAATATGTTTATGACCTTTCTTTTTTATATTGATCAGTATTTTAATTTGATAGAATTTGTACATTCTATTAATTATTGGAAAATACTATATATTTATGGTCGATATTTTGTCACTATTTTATTATTTATTTTTAAATCATTTTCAAGTATTTATTATCACAGATAAACTTTACCTTTCTTAAGGTAATAAAACACCTTCAAGATGCTGTTTAGAATTTCACAAGATGTATTAAACATATGTAAGAATTGTTAATGTCCACGCACTATTCAGTCAACATATGTAAGATCAAACATTTACTTATTTACTTTATTAATTTCTGTCTGTCCATCACCCATCATTATTAATAGAATGTAAGCTCCTTGAGGGCAAGAAAAAAGTGCCTGAAATAATGATTTCACATTGTAGATGTTTTATAAATATCTTCTGAATGGATGAATTAATTAATGGTCAAGTTTGGGTTTTGGAAATATTACACAGTTGCAATAGAGACCAGGAAGACATAGGGAGCCGATGACCTTAGTTTCCTATGAACTAATCCAAACAAGAGGAGATAATTTAGACAGTTTAAGGTCATAGCAGTAGGATTCAAATAACTTAATGATTCTAGCAGACATATACAAAATAGAGACAAAATAATTTGTGAGTTAAGGATTTCTGTTAATAGCTTTTAAGATGGACAAAATTCAAGAACTAAACTTTCCTTTCTCTCTCTTCCTCCCTTAAAACAAACCGAGAGTAACAGGTATTTTAACTCAATATCTGAAAACATAAGGCTCATATTAAAAAAAAAAAAAAAAACCCAAACTACATACAACTACATTAGACTGGTCCTTGGCACTTGGGAAAAATTTCTCCTATTTTGGTCTCTTAGGGGGTTCCCAGTTTAATTATTTTATTTTATTTTACTCCAATAGTTTTTGGGGAACAGGTGGTTTTTGGTTACACAGATAAGTTCTTTAATGGTGATTTCTGAGATTTTTTGCAGTTATCACCCGAGCAGTGTCCATTGTACTCACTGTGTAGACTTTTATCCCTCGCCCCTATTGCAAACTTCCCTTTGAATCCCCAAAGTCCACTGTATCATTTTTATGCCTTTGCATCTTCATAGCTTAGTTCTCACTTATAAATGAGAATATATGATGTTTGGCTTTCCATTCTTAAGTTACTTCACTTAGAATAATGGTCTCCAATTCCATCCAGGTTGCTGCAAATGCCATTATTTATTATTTTATTACTTGTCTGAGTAGTATTCCATGTTGTGTATGTATGTATGTATGTATATAAATATATATATGTATGTATGTATATATATACACATGTATGTATATATATACACATGTATGTATGTATGTATATATACACATGTATATATGTATATATATATACACATGTATGTATGTGTATATATATACACACACACATACTTGGGCTAGTTCCATATTTTTTGCAATTGTAATTTGTGCTGCTATAAACATGCATGTGCAAGTGTCTTTCGTATAATGGCTTCATTTCCTCTGGGTAGATACCCAGTAGTGGGATTGCTGGATCAAATTGTAGCTCTACTTTTAGTTCTTTAAGGAATCTCCACACTGTTTTCCATAGTGGTTGTACTAGTTTGCATTCCCACCAGCTGTGTAAAAGTGTTCCCTTTTCACCATATTCATTCCAACATCTGTTATTTTTTGACATTTTAGTAATAGCCATTCTAAGTAGGATAAGATGAGGTTTTATTGTGGTTTTGATTTGCATTCCTCTGATGATTAGTGATGATCAGCATTTTTTCATATACCTGTTGGCCATTTGCATATCTTCTTTTGAGAATTGTGTATTCGTGTCCTTGACCCACTTTTTGATGGAATTGCTTGTTTATTTCTTGCTGATTTGTTTGAGTTCCTTGTAGATTCTGGATATTAGTCCTTTGTTAGATGCATAGTTTGTGGGGATTTTCTCCCACTCGATAGGTTGTCTGTTTACTCTGCTGATTATTTCTTTTGCTGTGCAGAAACTTTTTAGTTTAATTAAGTCTCATCTATTTATCTTTGGTTTTGTTGCATTTGCTTCTGTGTTCTTGGTCATAAACTCTTTGCGTAAGCCAAAGTGTAGAAGGGTTTTTTTTCCATGTTATCTTCTAGAATTTTTACAGTTTCAGGTTACAGATTTAAGTCTTTGATCCATCTTGAGTTGATTTTTGTATAAGGTGACAAATTATGATCCAGTTTCATTCTTCTACATGTGGCTTGCCACTTATCCCAGCACGATTTATTGAATAGGATGTCCTCTTCCCACTTTATGTTTTTGTTTGCTTTGTTGAAGATCAGTTGGCTGTAAGTATTTAGCTTTACTTCTGGGTTCTCTATTCTGTTCCATTGGTCTACATGCTTATTTTTATACTAGTATCATGCTGTTTTGGTAACTATAGCCTCGTAGTATAGTTTGACATCAGGTAACATGATCCCTCCAAATTTGTTCTTTTTGCTTATTCTTGCTTTAGCTGTGTGGGCTCTTTTTTGGTTCCACATTAATTTTAGGATTTTTTTTCCAGTTCTGTGAAGAATGATGATGGTATTTTGATGAGAATTGCATTGAATTTATAGATGACTTTCGGCAGTAAGATCATTTTCACAGTATTGATTCTGTCCATCCATGAGCATGGTATGCATTTCCATTTGTGTTGTCAACAATTTCTTTCAGCAGTGTTTTGTAGTTTTCCATGTAGAGACCTTTCACCTCCTTGGCTAAGTATATTCCTAAGGTTTGGTTTGGTTTGGTTTGGTTTTTGCAGTCATTATAAAAGGGATTAAGTTCTTGATTTGTTTCTCAGCTTGGTTATTGGTAGCAGTGCTACTGATTTGTGTACATTTATTTGGTATCTTGAAACTTTACTGAATTCATTCATCAGATCAAGGAGCGTTTTAGATGAGTCTTTAGAGTTTCCTAGGTATACAATCATATGATCAGTGAACAATGACAGTTTGACTTTCTTTTTACTGATTTAGATACCCTTTATTTCTCTCTCTTGTCTTTTTGCTCTGGCTAGGCCTTTCAATACTACCTTGAATAGAATGGTGAAAGTGGCCATCCTTGTCTTGTTCCAGTTTTCAGTGGGAATACTTTCAACTTTTCTCTGTTCCATATAATGTTAGCTGTGGGTTTGTCATAAGTGGCTTTTATTACCTTGAGGTATGTCCCTTTTATGCCAATTTTGTTGAGGGTTTTAATCATAAAGGGATGCTGGATTTAGTCAAATGCTTTTTCTGAGTCTATTGAGATGATCACATAATTTTTAATACTGTTTATGTGATGTATCACTTTTATTGTCTTACATATGTTAAAACATCCCTGCATCCCTAATATGAAGCCCACTTGATCATGGTGTATTATCTTCTTCATATTCTGTTGGATTCGGTTAGCTATGTATTGCATCAGGATTTTTCCATCTATGTTCCTCAAGGATTGGTCTGTAGTTTTATCTTTTTGTTGTTGTTGTTGTTGTTGTTATGTCCTTTCCTTGTTTTGGTATTAGGGTGATACTGGCTTCATGAAATAATTTAGAAAGGATCCCCTTTCTATCTTCTGGAATAGTTTCAGTAAGATTGGTACCAATTTTTCTTTTAATGTCTGATAGAATTCAGCTGTTAGTCCATCTGGTTCTAGACTTTTTTTGTTGGCAACTTTTTCATTACTGTTTAAGTCTCACTACTTGATTTTGGTCTGTTCAGAGTTTCTATTTCTTCCTGATTTAATCTAAGAGGGTTGGTTATTTCCAGGCATTTTCCACCTCCTGTAGATTTTCTAGTTTCTTCACAAAAAGGTGTTCATAGTAGCCTTGAATGATCTTTTGTATTTCTGTGGCATTGGTTGTAATATCTCCTACTTTATTTCTAATTAAGCTTATTTGTACCTTTTCCTTTCTTGGTTAATCCTGCTAATGGTCTATCAAATTTTTTATCTTTTCAAAGAAGCAGCTTCTTGTTTCATTTATCTTTTGTATTGTTTTTGTTTCTATTTTATTTCGCTCTGCTCAAATCTTTCTTATTTCTTTTCTTCTGCTGGCTTTGAGTTTGGTTTGTTCTTTTTTCTCTAGTTCCTTGAGGTGTGACCTTAGATTGTTTATTTGTGGTCTTTCAGACTTATTGATGTAGACACTTAATGCGATGAACTTTCCTCTAGCACCACTTTTGTTGTATCCCAGAGGTTTTGATAAGTTGTGTCACTGTTATTGCTCAGTTCAAAGAATTTTTTAATTTCCATCTTAATTTTACTGTTGAGACAAAGATCATTCAAGAGAAGATTATTTAATTTCTATGTATGTGTATAGTTTTGAGGGTTCATTTTGGAGTTAATTTCCAGTTTTATTCCACTGTGGTCTGAGAGGATACTTTATATAATTTCAATTTTCTTAAATGTATTGAGACTGGTTTTGTGACCTATCACATGGTCTGTCTTGAAGAATATTCTATGTGCTGATGAAAAGGATGCATATTCTGCAGCTGTTGGGTAGAATGCTCTGTAAATATCTGTTAAGTCCATTTGTTCTACGTGATAGATTAAGTCCACTGTTTCTTTGTTGACTTTCCATCTTGATGACCTGTCTGGTGCTGTCAGTAGAGTATTGAAGTCCCCCACTATTATTGTATTGCCATCTATCTTATTTTTTAGGTCTAGTAGTAATTGTCTTATAAATTTGGAAGGTCCATTGTTAGGTGCATATATATTTAGGATTGTGATATTTTCCTGTTGGACTTATCCTTTTATCATTATAGAATGTCTGTCTTCATCTTTTTTTTTTACTGTTGTTGCATTAAAGTCTGTTTCATTTAATATGAGAATAGCTAGTCCTGCTAGCTTTCAGTTTCCATTTGCATGGAATATCTTTTTCCACTCCTTTACTTTAAGTTTATATGAGTCCTTATGTGTGAGTCTCCTAAAGGCAGCAGATACTTGGTTGATGAATTTTTATCCATTCTGCTATCCTGTGTTCTTTAAGTGGAGAATTTAGGCCATTTACATTCAATGTTAGTATTGAGATGTGATGTACTGTTCTATTCATCATGCTAATTGTTGCCTAAATAACTTTTCTTTTCATTGTGATATTGTTTTATAGGCCCTGTGAGATTTATGCTTTAAGGAGGTTCATTTTGATATATATTTCAAGGTTTTGTTTCAAGAATTAGAATTCCTTTTAGCATTTCTTGTAGTGCCGACTTGGTAGTGGTGAATTCTCTCAATATTTATTTGTCTAAAAACGACTTTATCTCTCCTTAATTTATGAAGCTTAGTTTTGGTGTATAAAAAATTCTTGGCTGACATTTATTTTGTTTCAGGAGGACCCCACTCCCTTTCTGGCTTGTAAAATTTCTGCTGAGGAATCTGTTGTTCATCTGACAGGTTTTACTTATAGGTTCCTGATGCTTTTGTCTCACAGCTTTTAACATTTTTTCCTTCATCTTTACTTCAGATAACCAGATGACTATGTACCTAGGTGGTGATCTTTTTATAATGAATTTCCCAGGTATTCTTTGGGCTTCTTGTATTTGGATGTCTAGATCTCTAGCAAGGCCAGGGGAGCATTCTTCCATTATTTCCTCAGATATGTTTTTGAAACTTTTAGATTTCTCTTTTTCCTCAGAAAAATAAGTTAGTATTAGATTTGGCCATGTAACATAAACTTAAATTTCTCAGAGGTATTTTCATTTTTTTTTCTGATGTTTTTTTCGTAGTATATGTCCAATTGGGTTAATTTGAAAGCCTTTTCTTTGAGCTCTGAAATTCTTTCTACTTTTTGTTGTCTATTGTTGAAACTTTCCAGTGCATTTTGTATTTCTCTAAGTGTGTCTTTCATTTCCAGATGTTGTGATTATTTTTTCTTTATGGTATCTATTACTCTGGAAAAATTTTTATGCATATTCTGTGTTTTTTTTTAATTCTTTAAGTTGGGTTTCACCTTTCACTGGTATCTCCTTGAGTAGCTTCATAAACAACCTTCTGAATTCTTAAGGTGGCAATTCAAAGGTTTCTTTTTGGTTTGGATCCATTGCTGGGGAGCTAGTATAATACTTTCAAGGTGTTAGAGAACCTCGTTTTTTCATATTACAATAATTACTTTTCTGGTTCTCATTTGGATAGACTATTTCAGTGGAAAGATCTAGAACTTAAGGCTTGCTGTTCAGATTCTTTTTTTCCATGGGGTGATCCCTTGATGTGCTCTCCCTTTCTCTAAGGATGGGGCTTCCTGAGTGTTGGACTACAGTGACTGTTACTGCTTTTCTGCATCTAGCAACCCAGTAGGGCTTTCACAGGCTCCAGGTTGGTGCTGGAGAATGTCTGCAAGGAGTCCTATGATGTGATCCATCTTCTGGTCTCCAAGCCATAGATACCAGCACCTGCTCTGGTGCAGGAAACAGGGGAGTGAACTAGACTCTGTAAGAGTCCTTGGTTGTAGTTATGTTTATTGTGCTAGCAGAGAAGTTGTGACGTGGACAGGCTTGGGAAACTCTGGCTAGCCTGGATGTTTCAGGCAGTGGAATTAACTGTTGTTTTCTCCTTCTTGGAATCAGGGTTATTCTATCATGAGTTATGCTGTAATGGCCTGAGTTAGTTGGCTTCCAGCCAGGAGGTGCACTTTCAAGACAGCCCCAGATGCAGTAGCAGTAGGGGGATCTAAGCTTGCACTAAGTCAGCCAGCATAAGCGTTGGTTCCTCAGGCAATGGGCACGGTCATAAAGCTCCCAAGATTTTATGTCTTTTGTCTTTGGCTACTAGGGTGGGTAGAGAAATACCATCAAGTTAGGGCAGGGTTAGGTGGGTCTGGGCTCAGGCTATCCTTGGGCAGGGCTTGTCACGGCCACTGTCTTTACCATACAGATCTCAGAAGTCATGCAGCAGCCATCCACATAGAATCTACTAGAGGTAAACAATCTACAGTGGTACTTTTGCTTCCTGAAATCCTGAGAAAACCAAGCTTCTTTGAGCTCTCTGCTGGACCATTTCTCAGACCTCATTTATAAAGTTCCAAGAGGCACATTTTACTAAACCTTCCCAAACAACAATATAAAGGAAAGAACACAGAGTGAGAAAAGATCATGGCCTTGCTATTGATTAAGGGAAGTCCTAGAAAATACTAAACAATACTTCTGCTTATATACCATTGAAAAGAATTATGTTATATGCTCACATGTTGATGTAAAGGAGCCTGGGAAATGTAGTCTTTATTGCAGACCAGCATGTGCTTGCCTAAGAATAGGGGTTTCAATTATCTTGGAACAAAAGGAAAATGAATACTGTGGAACAAACTAGCACTCTAGTGCTATGCCAGAAAATGGATTTGGGTTACGTTTATACCATGACTGAAAAGCGATTTGAGTTATGTTTCCAACCATTTCATTTGTCAAAAAAATAAATAAATAAATAAATAAAAGAAAGAAAGAAGGAAAAAGGAGAACAGCAAAAAAAAAAAGAAAAAATAGAGTAATAAATTTCCAGAAAGAATCTCAAAAGTAACAGTGTTCAATCTAGTTAAATCTATTCAACAGATGGAGAAAATTACAAAGATAACAGAGCCATAAATTTTAAAAATAATTAGGATAAATTAGAAGTTGTAAAATGTAATAAACTATAATAAAATAAACTTGGTACTAAAAGTATTATAATTCCTTACCTTCTTGCATCTTATGACAAAGACAGTAGAACCCAATATTGCTACATCTTTATAAGAACTAAATACAAGTAACATGGATAAAGACTACACCATTAATATGTAGTTTTATTGAATCTGAAATTATTTGCTCACTACTCCATTAAGAGGCTAAGTTATGATGGGGGACTAATGCTGGATTGGGGCAGGAAAGGATTGACAGAGTGGAAAATAAAGGTTGGAAGGCAACCTGCAGTCACAATCATACTTTTTTATTACATCTCTCTGATTGTGACACAGTTAAAAATACACTCAGAATTTGAGAAAATAAGGCATAATTTCTAGATATCATGATTACAGCAGACAGACAATTATGCAAGATCACTAACCAAAGCAATTATACTACCGGCATGGGGCAACGGCAGCCATTTTGCAAATCCATTTGCACCCTCCTTCCTATCCTCAGGGATGCACTGAGGGCATAAATGATTTTTTCCACTCTTATTTCCAAGATTATCTATATGATGATGAGTAAGGGCTGTTCCATTCCAAGCTTACTTATCATCCCATTAAACAATTGGAAAAATGTGGACAGCAGGAATATTAAAAATTCTGTCTGCATTTACAATCCAATTTCCTACAAATAATCTTCCAGATCTGTCTGAAAAGTCAAGCACAACGAGCTTCACATCTGGTGGATGCAGTGCATCAAGTTACCACCCCCCTCAGCACACAGGCTTTACTGCCAAATGCCAGAACATCCTGCAGAAGGAGCAATGGAAAGACCTACATTCTATTGTTTATAAACTCATTGTGTGGGAAAAGCGGAGTTAAGCTGGTTCTATTTTCATCATCTCTGATGGCACAGGGCAGGTGATTCCAAGATAATGGCACCTTTGGAATGGGTTTTATGGTGATGCAAAATTTATAATTTGTAATAGAAAATTACACTATGCTAGCTACTAGGTCATTTTTTCCACTTGGATAATAGTATTTTTATCCCTTCTATTCTAATTTAGAAGTCAATGCAGTGTAAATAACTACAGCATTTGCTTATTACCATCAAATTCACAGAAGCAAAGATGATTAGAGTCAATTTTGTCATTTTTGAGTTAATGGGGTACAAGGGTATTTTAGTGTCTCTAACAAGTGTCAAAGAAACAAATAAAAAACATCAAATACAAACATACCAGTTTTGAATTTTCTGCTTTTTGTATACTCTCCAAAAGTTTATTTAGGACATATCCAATATAGTTTACCATAAATACTATAGATAAGCAAGCTGCTTAAATCCAAAGGGGTATTTTTTGAGGTAGTCAATGCAACTCAGTTGTATTTTAAGACTATCTCTCTTGCTTTCTCTACATTGTAGAATTTATTTATTAACTATTTTGAGATAAGTTTATACTTACAAAAAAGGTTGCAAAAATAGTACAATGGAATTTCAGTAAATTTGTTTTCATGCCTCAGTATATGTTATTAATGTGAATAAGAAATAGTAACCAAAACGACATGATACTGCTACAAAAATAGACACATGGATATATTAAAAAGAATAGATAATCCAGAAATAAAGCCACATACATACTACCAACCGATCTTTGACAAAGTCGACAAAAATAAATAATAAGGAAAGGAGACCCTGTTCAATAAACAGTGCTGGGAAAACTTGCAAGCCAAATGCAGAAGAATGAAACTGGACCCCTACTTATCATCATCTACAAAAATTCATGTAAGATGGATTAAAGACCTAAATGTAAGACCTCAAACTATATAAATCTTAGACACAAAAGCTAGAAAAAGCTCTTCTGGACATTGGCCTACTCAAATAATTTATGACTAAGTCCTCAAAAGCAAATGCAGCGAAAACAAAAATTGATGATTGAGATTTAATTGAGGAGCATTTGTACAGCAAAAGAAACAATCGACAGAGTAAACAGACAACCTACAGAATGGGAGAATACATTTGTAAACTATGCATCTTCCGTAGATTAATATCCAGGATCTATAAGGAGCTTAAATAAATCAACAAGAATGAAAAACAAATAACCCCATTCAAAAGTAGGCAAAGGACACGAACAGACACTTCTCAAAAGAAGACACATGAGCAGCCAACAAACCTATGAAAAAATGCTCAACAACACTAATCATCAAAGAAATGCAAATCAAAACCACAATGAGATACCATATTACACCAGCAGAATGGCTATTACTAAAAGTCAAAAAACAATACATGTTGGTGAGGATGTCAAGGAAAGTAACACTTGTACACTGTTGGTGGAAATGTAAATTAGTTTAATCCCTACTGAAAACAGTAAAAAATTTCTCAAAAAACCAAAAATAGAACTATCATTCAACCCAACAATCCCCCTACTGGGTATCTACCCAGAGGAAAAGAAATTGTTCTATCAAAAAGATACCTGCACTCACATGTTTATTGCAGCACTATTCACAACAGCAAAGTTATGGAATCAACTTAAGTGCCCATCAATGGAGGACTGGATAAAGAAAATGGGATACATATACACCATGGAATATTCCACAGCCATAGAAAAGAATGAAATTATGTTCTTTGCAGCAGCAACATAGGTGCAGCTGGGGGACGTTATCCCAAATTAATTAACACAGAAAAAGAAAATCAAATACTGCGTTTTCTCGCTTATAACTGGGAGCTAAACAATAGGTATGCACGGAAATAAAGATGGAAACAATAGACACTGAAGACTCCAAAAGAAGGGAGGGAGGGAGAAGAGAAAGTGTTGAAGACCTAGGTATTGGGTACCGTGTTCACTGTTGGGGTGATGGGTTCAATAGAAACCCAAACCCCAGCATTATACAATTTACCCTTGTAGCAAACCTGCACAGATGCACCCTGAATCTAAAATTTTAGAAATACAAAATATAAGAAAAGAAATATCCAAATGTTATATTCAAGTAATATTTTCAGAGACTATTTAAAGGAGTCTTATCACAGACTTACATGAAGGATGGGTATGGTAAGACATTATTTCTTAGCACTTAAAAAGTATGATGAATTGCTGCACCTAGTAATGGTTTTATGTGCCCCTCTAGAGAGGAGAAAGAAAACGAAAAACCATCACTTCAAGGAAGCTCTTCATTAACCTCATGAAGCTAATTCAGAATTAGCATTAAATGCCATCCTGGCCCAGAACCCCTTTTGCTACAATTGTGGGGCAATTATGTATCACTCTTCAAAGTGTTATGAAATTTTTTTTTGGTTAGCCCAGAAACAGTTTATAACATGGTACTACTTGACCATGGGGATGATACAACATAAATGTTAACTGGATTTTCCTGATAGGAGCAATGTCGCTTTATAATTTCTTTTATCAATTTCTCAGCTGTAGAAGCCATCTGCTGCATTTGTTACCTCTATTTGCTGATTATCTTCTATTGAACTAGCTTAGACGTTATTTGAGAATGCTTTCCATTTGTTTGTGAAATAAACCAAATAGAACATTTCTAATATAACATTTTACTTATAAATGAGTTAACATTTTGTTATATGAAACAGGTTTCTTTAAATCAAAGATACAAAAAGACTTTTAAAAAAAAAAACACTGTATGCTACATCCACAATAAAGATTTTATTGCCTACAGATACAAAACAATATTTTATGATGTCCACCAATTAAGCACTTAAAAAAGCAAATCTGATGTTCTTCAAGATGAGCTGGCAGTCTATGGTAGAGAATACATAATTTTTAAACAGAAAAGATAAAATATATAAGCAACGGCGCTACTGAAAAAAGTCAAAGCTATATCCTGTGCCCTCTACTACTCCTTCCAAACTCCAATAAATGAAAATATTCCAATAGGCTCCCACCAGATATAAATATATGGAGATACATACATCTCCATAAGGTTAGGAATGAAATTAGTTTAAGATTTATTAACTAATAGAAAAGAGGGGCTAGGTAACTTAGTAGAAGCTATCGTTTCACCTGTGGAGATCTGTGTTTATATCCTAGCTCAAACAAATTAGTTTGATATTGACTTATATATTTCCCATAACAGTCACCTGACTAACTCTAACTGCTTGGAAAATATCAAAGCCCAAGGCAGCATTATGCAAAAGCCCAATATATAAAACATTTACAAAGAGTATGAGAATAATTATATTAATAACAATAATGTGAAAAATAATAATAAAGCACAAGGAACAGAAACTAAATATGTTTCATCTCCCCTTTATTATCAATGTTATAAAAGTCAATAAACCAATTATCAAGCACCTTCTTTGTTCAACCATGTCTGTGAGAAACTGAGAGATATAAAGATAAATATGTACAAACAGAAGACTAACATAACTCTAATATGACTCTCATTCCTAAAGGGTTATGCAACACTAGGTGGGGTTGCATTTATAGGACTTGAGCACTAAATAAATGACTGATTCTGAAGACCAGGAGAACTATTCCCAGTGTAGAGCAGGGGCCATTGGAATGCATTTCAATCCACAGTGAACCTCTAAGATATGCAAAAATAACTCATCTGAGAAAAAAATGTTCTGATTGAATACAAAATTAGTAGTTCACAAACGTGGCTGAGCTGCACCATCAAGAAGGAGACTGTTTAATAACAGAGATTCTCAGGCACCACCTCGGCTCTTTGGAATTTGCATGTTTAGTATGGGGCCATGGAATTAATACTTGCATAAAGAAACACCATTTCACCAGATACCTGTGAGTCCTGTAGCATCTTCAGGCATTTTAACCTAGGAAAGGCCAGGGAAGCAAATTTACCTACCCCAGGGATAAGAGTCAGGGAACTTACATCATCTCTGGGAACAAGAACCATGTTCACTTAAGCAATATCTTACCAAGTTCTTCCAACTTGTTAGCTCACAGCCACTGGCCTGGACACTATTTGGTCACGTGCAACAATATTGCTTCTTGGCCAATTTTAAGAAGCTGGCATTTTGAGGATTAAATGTGGAGGTTTCTGTGCCATGTCCTGTCTAAAGCACCACTGTATTAGTCCATTTTCATGTGACTGATAAACACATACTGGAGATTGGGCAATTTACCAAAAAAAAAAGGGGGGGGGTCAATTGGACTTACAGTTTCACGTGGCTGGGGAAGCCTCACAATCAAGGCAGAAGGCAAGGAAGAGCAAGTCACATTTTACATGGATGGAAGCAGGCAAAGAGAGCTTGTTCAGAGAAATCTCCGTTTTTAACACCATCAAATCTCATGAGACCCATTCTCTATCATGAGAACAGCATGGGAAAGACCCACCCTCATGATTCAATCATCTCCCACTGGGTCCCTCCCACAACACATGGGAATTATGGGAGCTACAAGATGAGATTTGGGTGGGGACACAGAGCCAAACCATATCAACCACATATCACCAAAGTTTAAGTGAATGTCACATGATAGAACTCACAGTGAACCGAGTGCTCCTAATCGAACAAGGTGCCTTCACAGAGGAAAAAACCATAAAACATTAAACCTCTAGGTATCTTTTCCATTGTTCAATGAGAGAAGTCATATTTTCATATTGACTCAGTTGTTTTTAATGAAGATAAATAATCAAAACCCTCACTTTAAGACACTTTAAGTAGATAAAGCACCATAGGACCACTGACAATAACTGTCATTAGAAGGTTAGGGATAGTTGACTTACCCCGCTTTCTAAAGAAAGAGATTTGTAACAAAGATATCCTTACACTGAGAGTTTTAAAGGAAAGTTAAGGAGAATACTAGGCAGGAGAGGGTGTTCGGGAGTCTTCAAAGTTGTGGATATAGAAACAGACATTTCTCACAAAGCATCTAGAGTGCCAACACCATAAACCCAGCCTCACCTACATTTTATCCCTTGGCAGTTTCATTTGTGTAAGTGGACAGCGGCTTCCAGCTGAATGAAACCATTACAGCTGAAATGGTGCCATGGTCAGGGTTCCACCTATGACCCTGTACCACTAGAATTATTAAATAGTAAAGACAAAGAATGCATATCTGCCAAATTTTTAGGTAATACAAAATAGAAAGATATCAAGGATATTGGTCCACTTTCTGAATTCAAAAATATCATAATAGTTTATAATGCCGAGACAAATATAGCAAGATAATCATAACAGAGTTAATTAGAAGGCCCTGTGTGTACCAATAGAAAGACAAAATCAGCACAATTGATCATCAAGGTATGAATTTGTAGTAGCACCTAAACAATACAAAGAAAATTTTAAATCAGCAATATGCCAACCCTAAGCAAACTCCAAAATGGCACATTTCTCTTATTATAATTTATGAGAAGTACTTGGAAAAGAAATTACAACATAACCTATAACTTTATTATCACACATTTATTTGTATTACTTGCTAATTTCTCTACAATATATTATGTTGAGGTGTTAGCAGTTGCCTTTGAACAGATATATTGACTATACTTGTATGAATTTAATCCCCACCTCTCTTATTTGCTTGAAGAGGAAGGACAAATTTATTTTTGGCAAGAAATTTAAAGCAAGTGATTCCTTATTTATTGCTTTAGTTATTAGTCACAGTTAGAAAATCAGTGATCATACGAACTTATCAATAAAATATTTTATTCATTGCTTGTATCAAATTGCTAGTGTATTTGTCTTCTGTATTTTTTAATATGACTTTTCTAAAATTGGCTTGACTTTGTTAGATACAATACTTGCTGGAAAATTCAGGGAGGAAAAAGGAAAATATTAATATTTAAGTCATGAGGAAAGAAGATTCTTTACTGAAATTATCACTTTCCCACTCAGCAGCAGCCCTGAGTAATATATTCATTATAAACCAGCAGCACTAGATCTCTTTTAGTCACTTTATATCACTGACAGAATCAATAGTTAAAATTAGACTTCTCATTTTCATATCAGGGGAGACATCAACATTAGTTTCTATATTAAACATTCTGGAACTGTAGAAAGCTTTTTAAATTAATTTAAAGTGATGGATGCAGGATTGTCTGAACACTTATTTAATAGAAATTATGATTATCAACCAAATTATACTTTGGAAAGGCAATCATCTTGTCCCTGCAAAGCAGTAATACATTTTCAGCCCACAAAAAGTACTATGTATGAAAAAGTATTTTACAGTATTTTTTATAGTTCTGAAGAGTATCACATTACCACTTGTCAACCAGCAATTGCATCATAATTCAACCTGCTTCAACTATAAAACTGTGGCCTGACTTGATTAAACAAAAGACATAGTATATATGTTGCACATATATGTGTGCATACAGCAATTCTAGGAATGAAAATAATTTGTTTAGCATCTAAACATACAATGAGACAAAAGCAGAACATCTAATGAAAATCAAATAGATTCTACCTTTAATTTTCTATTCCACTTGGTGTCAGTTTTCTAAAGAGTATTTGTCTATAGACAAATCAGCTAAATTTTGACAGAGAGCTGATTTTATTTCCTTCATCTAATATAGCAAAGATCTGAAGGAGAGAGGAATACTATCCTAAAAATGTTCCTTATGCTTCTTTCTATCACAGCAGTCCCCAACCTTTTTGGCACCAGGGGCCAGTTTTGTGAAAGACAATTTTTCCACAGATTGGGGCAGGAAGGGGTTGGTTTTAGGATGATTCAAGCGCACTAAATTTATTGTGCACTTTATTTCTGTTATTATTACCTTGTAATATATAATGCAATAATTACACAACTCACCATAATGTAGAATCAGTGAGACTCCTGAACTTGTCTTCCTGTAACTAGACTGTCTCATCTGGGAGTGATGGGAGACAGTGACAGATCATCGGGCGTTAGATTCTCAAAAGGAGCACACAACCTAGATCCCTCATATGCACAGTTCACAATAGGGTTCGCACTCCTATGAGATCTAATACCACTGCTGATCTGACAAGGGGCAGAGCTCAGACAGTAATGCGAGCAATGGGGAGCAGCTGTAAATACAGATGAAGCTTCACTTACTCCCCAGCCACTCACCTCCTGCTGTGCCGCCAGGTTCCTACTAGGCCACAGACCCTTACTGTAGGGTTGAGGATTGCTGCTCCATGAGATCATGTCATTCATAGAAAATAGTAAGATATGCCTGCCCTAATTCTCAGGGGCCATAGGAGTCTGGCCATGGAGCTATGGTTGTCCATCCTAAGTCTCATTGGTCACCCATCCAGGGCTGAGGGGTCACTATCTCAATGTATGTGTTACTTATCAGTGGTGAAATGGGTTGGGAACCTCTGATTTAGATACTTGCGGGACTCACAAATGGAAGAAAAACTATGATAAATATTACAGAACAAGGAGAATTTCCCCAGATCTAAATTATAGAAAATGTTTTTGGAGGACTGATATTATTTGTAAAAATTTGAATTTGCCCTGTGAATACCTTAGCTCAGAACAATTCCATTCCTTCCTGGCCATACAGATATGAGGAAGTTACTTAGCTCCTCTAAGTTTCAGTTTTCTATTCTGTGTAATGGGGATAGTAATAGCACCTACTTCACCAGGTTGCTGCAAGGATTGAATAGCTTAATATGTGGTAGCCCTTAGAGGATTATTCAATAAATATATGTTAATATAAATACATTGAAATTAATTTATTTTCTAACAATATCAAAATATGAAAAAGTTGCAAGAAAATAGAAAGATGTTATTTTTGAGACATTTGAGAATAATCTGTATCATGAATATTAAGTGTACTAAATATATTATTTTTAAATAAGTTTTTAAACAATTTTACTGTATTTTTTAAAATGATATTCTCCTACATAACTATACAACAACCATTAATATCAGACAATTAGCAAAGATATGCTTCCACCATCTAATCCTCAGACCTCATTCAAGGATCAGCACTTGTCCCAGTAAAGTCTTTTATAAAGAATCCAGTTCAGAATTATATGTGCATTTGTTTTCATTCTCTTTTAATTTGGAGGAGATCTCAGTCTTTTTCTGACTTTCATATCTTGACACTTCTGCACATTGCAGTCCAATTATTTTGTCAAATGTTCCTCAATTTGGCTTCGCCTGTCATATTCTCACAATTAGATTCATGTTACCAGTCTTTGGCAGGAACGTCACAAAAGTGATGCTGTGTTCTCATTGCATCCTATAAGTTTGTACACATTTTGATTTGTCTCGTTAGTGGTGTTGCTAACTGATTATTTTGTTAGGTGGTATCTTTCAGCCTTCTCTAATAAAAAGTTAATCTTTTTTACTTTGGAGTTAATAAATATTTCAGGGGACATTATTATGAAACTATTCCATTTCTAATCAATCTTTCAATATAATCTTTTATTTATATCAGTATAGACTCATGGATTTATAGTCTATTAATGGGCTATAATCAACTGCAACTACTACTTATTTTGATGCTTGAGCTCAAAAGAGATCATTTGATATGACCCAATCATTTTCTGTGCACTTTCTTGCTTTCTGGCATAAAATGTTCCAGGCTTATTTTGAACATTTTCTCCAACAGTCCAGGAATCAACCATTTCTCCAAGAAACATTAGTTTCATTTTAGTGCAGAATAGTGTTTACAATCCAGTATCTGAGCACTAGGGGTACTTGTTGGTAGAGGGTGTCACTTCTCCCACGTCCTCTCAGTGGACAAAGAATACAATTTATACACACACACACATACACAGAGATATCTATATAGAATCCATAAGGTTACACAATACATTCAATTCCAGTCCAACACCATACAGTTCATTCTAGTTTTTTACCTTTCCATATTTGAATATTCTTTGACGGTTAGAAACCTGGCTCCTCAATCATTACTAATATGGTCCAACCCCTGCACATAACCAATTTCCCATCACCACAACTACAATCACTCCCTTCCCCGACAGAGATATTCTCCTCACAATGATTAGTCTCCATTGTAAGGTGCCCCTTCTAGCAGAAGTCCATGTCACCCCTCTCACGTCTGACACTCTTCTTTTGGTTATCTTCACATATAAATTCCCACCTTATCATCCCTGCTTGGGTTATAACACCCAACAATAGGCCATTTGCATGTGTGGATGCATCTGCACCATATGTGGTCTTCTACATTTCACTCTGGGCCACCAAAATCACCTCTCCATACTCCAGAATCAATGTCTGTCTTCCTTAGTCTTGCCAAGTGGCTTTTGGACTAAATTATTTCAAGAAAGGGAAGAAAAGAGGAAGAGCAAGAGCTTGTAATGTATTCTTGCTTAAAATATCTTGTGAGGTGCAAATGCTCTAATGGAGCTTAAAGTGCTTTGGAAGCACGGAAGCATTATACAAAAATTAAATGTATTTGATACTAGATAGTGCCCCCAGCACACACAGTCGCCTTCTCCTACATTACAGATCCTTAGAAAAACTAGAAAATAACTAAGAAAAGAAAAAGCTAGTTAGAGTGGATGGATGGATATTAGATACAAGATAGTAGAAAAAAGGAAGGGGACTTTCTAGAGGACCACTAGGGAAATTACTCTCAATAATTTCTAAAACATGCACAGGATTGTACTTGAATAAGGAAACCAAAGTGCCTTAGATATGAGAAATGGATTGAAGCATCTAAAACCAAGTGATAAGTGAATAATTGGGACAGTGCAGGAGGAACAGTCAGGTAGAAAACATCCTGTGTTCTATCCCCCAGCTCCATCTCTCCCAACAGCGTTGTCCTCCTGCAGGTAGGAACATTGAGTGTGAACTTGGTTCAGAGACAGGACCACACATTGGTGGCTGGTGATGCCCAAGAAGAAAGAGAGCAGCCATACAATACCAGCTCTGGCTGGGCTTCCCTCTCTCTGAATCCCATGAGGGTAGGTTGGAGCAAAACTGCCTCAACTCATCTCTCACCTTCCCCTCAGCATGAATCTCCAGTAAAAGATAAACACACATGCAGGTATCACCAACTTGTAATTTGCAGAAAAAAAAATCAACACCATGGATGTCATACACCAGAGAATAGAGGAAAAAATATATATGAAAATGAAAGAGAAATGGGGAACAGATTCGGAAGTGCCTATGCATTCTTTTGCTATTCCAACACTGAGGAATATGAAGAAAGAAAAGAGAGAACTTCTCAGAACTGAGGAAAGTCAGGGTACTCATGTTGTAAAGGCAATTAAGAGTAGAAGGGGACTTCCTAATGAATGTGATATAACAAGTAAGAGATAGTAATGTTTAGCAAGGAAGACATGCAGAAGTTGTGATTGATTATCTGAGTATTGGCAAAAAGTATCAGGAAACCAGGACCTGTGTACCACTGGGCAGGGCAGGCAAGGGAGGGATGGACACCAAAATCAGGGCAGTTCAGTTATGTCTAAAATTTATATGTTATGACTCAGAAAAGGTTATATAACAAGATTATAACATTTCAAAAATGTGTTCTCCTATTTTGATAAGTATACCTTCATTGTCATAAAACTGGAAACAGGCATAATGCCATCTTTTGATTTACTGAAAGTCAAATATCAAGTGGCTAATTTAGTTATTATTGCCATGGTCTAAATAGTCTCTTAATGGGTGAGCAATATTTGAATCAATAACATAAAGACATAACTCATAAATTATTATATGTACATTTTTTATTCCATAAAAGTAATCTTTCTTGTTTTTGCTTCAGTAAAATTATTAGACCATGCTATAATCCAGATTTTCACACAATTTTTGTTCTTTTGATATTAATGTCAACTTAGATATCCTTCTGAAGCCACTGTAGTGTTTACATAGTTTTTATTCATTGTAATTTGGAGTAATTTTTCACTGCTGAAAATATATAAGCTGCAATTATTATAGAATTGATAAATGATAATATATAGATTAAAAATGAATAATACATTTTACATCTAGTTTTACATATTCAGACACTGTAATAGACTACATACAATAAATTATAACTGTTGTAGAAAGTATTATAAAATATTTTCATTTGTTGTATAAATCACTACTCCATTTAAGTGTCATGATTTTCCATAACACTTAAATCAATATCTAGGTT
The DNA here is from genome assembly GCF_009828535.3 of Hylobates moloch. Taxonomy (NCBI): domain Eukaryota; kingdom Metazoa; phylum Chordata; class Mammalia; order Primates; family Hylobatidae; genus Hylobates; species Hylobates moloch. The sequence continues at coordinate 170,653,735 of NW_026652276.1, read as the reverse complement.
CATAAAAATGTTTTTAAGTTCTTTCTTCCAGTTTTTCAGTTCTTTCTTCCAGTTTTTCAATGCTGAAGCATTATAAAGAAAAACAAATTAAAAATCAGTATGCTGTACAATTTGGTTAAGTCTCTCTTTGAGATTATACCTTGATTTAGAACAACCAGAAATAATCTCAAAAATTAGTTTTTTGAGTCTATGTGTACTCTGAAGAAAAAAGTTAGTTTTAGGCTTATTTGTTCATAAATCTTTTCCTTTATAGTCACATAATTTTCATTATATTTCATACAAATGTTAATTTTTGCATATGTCACACAAACTTTCTATTAAACCTTTCTGTAAATTAAAAAAATTCTAATTTTTGAAAGATGAAATATTGACACATATTTGGTACACTTTTGCTAACATTTTTAATAATGAGCAAGAGTTTATAATCAAATGACTGTGAACAGTACATATTCAAAATTAGTTTTCACCCAAAACCCATGGTTTGCATTTATTTGAAGATCTACTATTGTTTCAAATAACTATTCCACTGCATTTTCTTCACATCTCATCTAAATTAAACATAATTGCTTTAACAGTGTTCAGTTGACATTCTCATCATGCATCAACAGGCGATTTCATGTCAAATCTGATATGTGATTCATCAAAAGGTTCAATCTTTGGGCACACAGATCAGATGTGATCTTTGACTTATTCCAAGGAAAAGCATCACTCCTGGCATAGTTGAGGCCATAACCCATGGGGATAAATTTATAATGCACTGCCAAATAGGTCATGCAATGTTTGCAAGTATGTAATATATGTTCTGGCCTAAATACCAGTCATGTTAGCATCATTATTACAAGTTTACTCATCATCATGTTTTAAGCTAATGCTCAATGTTCAGAATTGCTTTCTTGTTTTTCTTCAAGTTGAAATTTACACTTTCTACAACAGATGTATAGTCAATGAAATAGTCATTAATTTCGGATTTCTTTATTTCTGGTCTTGGTGGTTAAATCATATGCGTAATAAAAGTTTGCTGTTAGAATTCTTATTTTGTGCATTCTCATTTGCTGAATATGCACTTTATAAAATTGTATTTTTAATTTCTTCTCTCACTTGATTTATCCCAAAATTACTCGTCTATTTTTATTTCTCCATCTAGGCACCATTTGTTTTATTATGTTTGTATTTTTATCCGTCTTACATGGTTAGCCATTCTAGCATCATATTTTGAAAACATTTCAGCTACATCCAGACATTTTCCACCTATGAATGCTACAAAAAGAATCATTATTCTTAGCTAAATATTGGACACATATTAATCTTTTAAAAACTTCACACAAATGTTATCAGTGTTCTTGGGTCTTTGTTGAATATAATCAATTATTTACTCTTTTTTTCACTACATAGAAATAACTGTACTCCAGATCTCTCACTCTCTCTCTCTGTATGTGTGTATATATATATAATTATCTATAATATATATTATATAAAATTTATATATTATATAAAATAAATTAAAATATAGATATAGATATTATATATACTATATATTATAGATAATATATATACACACATACACAGATGGAAGCATAAATATAAAAATTGGTGGAATTTTTAATGAGATCATATTCTAAATAATGAATATTAAATTTAAATTCATTTGAGTTTAAGAGAAATAAAATTGGAGAGATATTATGTTCTCAAAGATTTCTGTAATCTTAAGACAAAAAAAGCTTATAAACTTTTTAAATTCTGTAAATACAGATGTGCCTTGTTGTGTGCAGGTGATACTTTATGTTTTTTAATTGAGAAAGTAATTGTTTCCAGTTACCTATACGTCAATGACCAAAGCTTATCTTGAAAATAAACTATGAAACATATAACACAAATTACAAAACACTTTGTCTTTTAGCTGACAACAAAAAAGCCATCTTCTAGCTTACTTCACCATTTGTAAATCATGTTATATAAAATAAAACATAAATTCCCTGTGATATTCACCTAATGGAAAATTGTAAATATTAATTTGTTCCAGACTTTTATTTTGCTATAAATATTGTTAGGCTGTATGAAAGATGTGACAGCCATTTTTTAGGATCATCTTCCAATAATTAGAGAAAATCGACTCATTTTTCTTCTCCAACTAGCCAACTTCATGATGGTAATTCACCTTCTCAAGGTTGGGCGAAGTTGCATTTATTGATTCGGATTTGTGAATTCAACATAAATAACTCTTTTTCTCATGATTTTTATCAATAAATTCTTCATTTAGTAAAATAGATATAAATCAAAAAGTTCTTATCTAATGTGCTTAAGTTACAGGTTTGCATTTGGTAAGGTTAATTTTTTGCTCACTTTTATTGTTTGGATCAGTAATTGACTTTCAATGAATAACAAATCTGTACTGTCCTTTAGCAAATTTTACATGGTTCAGGCTTACCAACATAAAATTTTCACTTTATTGTTTCGAGGTTTTTTTTTTTTTTTTTTTTTTTTTGAGACGGAGTCTCACTCTGTTGCCCAGGCTGGAGTGCAGTGGCACGATCTTAGCTCACTGCAACCTCTGCCTCCCGGGTTCAAGAGATTCTCCTGCCTCAGCCTCCAGAGTAGCTGGGATTACAGGTGCCTGCCACCACACCTGGCTAATTCTTTTTTTGTTTTTTTTTTTGTAGTTTTAGTAGAGATGAGGTTTCACCATCTTGGCCAGGCTGGTCTTGAACTCCTGACCTAGTGATCCACCTGCCTAAGCCTCCCAAAGTGCTAAGATTACAGGAATGAGCCACTGCGCCTGGCCCTATTGTTTCATGGTTTTAACATATTAATCGCACTGCCTCTTTGAAAAATTTTCTCCTTTTTTCTTTTCAGTTATGTTTTCTTTCTGCACTCTATTTTTTATTATTATTAGCTTGGCTCTACTTACTTTTAATGAAAAAATTAAAAATGAAATGAAATTATATTCCTAGGGTAGAAAAGTTTTAATATATTTTCTTTCCAGATATTTATAGTCAATATTTATAGACTCATCCAAAACTCACTAATTAAAATAAATGTAAAAAATAATTTCTATATATGAAAAGCTACTTTTAAAATATTTACAATTAAATGCTAAAATTAAGATAAAATGAGAACTTTAATTTAATTTTTAAATCAAAATTATTTAAATAAAACCAACATTTACATTTAGTTTCTGAATACTTAAATCCTATTAAATATTTTTTAAAAATAACATTTTTATCAGTCTTACGGTTTAATATCCAGCTAGTGACCAATGTAAATAATCAACATCCTACATCACCTGTGACACAGCTGGATTTTATAACAGCATTGTAGATTGTTTAATACTGTAAAATGTTTCCCAGGCACCATCTAGCACTATTGTTATTACTATGCTAATTTATTGCACCTTGATTGGAAGAGGACGAACAGAAAAGAAAAAATATGCACTTAGGGCTATTGAAAGCAATATTTTATTTTGAAAAAAAAACTATTAAATATACTCTCTGGCCAGGCGCGGTGGCTCACACCTGTAATCCCAGCAATTTGGGAGGCCAAGGCAGGCGGATCACGAGGTCAGGAGATGGAGATCATCCTGGCCAACATGGTGAAACCCCGTCTCTATTAAAATACAAAAAAATTAGCTGGGCGTGGTGGCAGGTGCCTGTAGTCCCGGCTACTTGAGAGGTTGAGGCAGGAGAATTGCTTGAACCTGGAAGATGGAGATTGCAGTGAGCCCAGATGGTGCCACTGCACTCCAGCCTGGTGACAGAGCAAGACTCCATCTCAAAAAAAAAAGTAAATAAATAATAAATAAACAAATATAATCTCTAAGAAGAAGAAATAGACATTCTCATTAATTTGCCCTTTCTCTTATTTTAAGGATTCTATGGATAAAATCTTCCCCAAACTCAGAGGCAGTGCTCATGTCTGATATGGCAGCAGCAGCACCCACAGGGTCATTTTCTCAGGGAATAACTACCTTTTGTTTGTTGGCACAGGTCAATAGCCGTGGAAAGACATTTCCCTGGGGCCCGAATTGGGTTTATCATAAAATGGATGCTTGAGATATAATTGCTCAATGCCATCCCTTACTACCAGATCAAGAATGATAAGTGCCCTTAAATTCTTAATAAATTTATTATTTGGACTTGTGATATGTGAGGCCAAGGGCAGGGGCACTTATTTTCCCTAAGGTAGCATAGAAAATATAATTCAGTAATATATCCATTCTAAGCAACAGTTAAAAAGAGATATCTACGTGTACTAACACAGAACGTTCATGAAGATATTTTGTTAGGTGAAAAAAAATTGTTACAAAATATATGTATAATACCATTTATATACATTTTAAATAAAAATGACATATTTCTATGTATTCTGCATATATACATAAACAATAGAATTATAGATGCATACGAAGCAGATTATTATCCTAGAGAAGGTGAGGAAAACTGGCTAGGAATAAAACAGGAATCTTATCTACAATATTTAAGTTTTCATAAGAAAAATGCATTAATTATTTACTATATTATTAAAATTTGAAAATTTCCCTTCAAAATAAAATGTGTTGGAAAACTTCTAATTCATAAGTTTGACAATATGAATGTTACATCATGCATATATGTGGTTCAAATCATTAATAGACTGCTCTTCGAGCTGTTATATTCTTTCTCATTCTACTTGATGTTATGTATTTCAGAGTTCCTGAAAATTTGAATACATCTACTAATATGATTCTTCGTTAGTCCATCAGATAGAGACTTTAGTAGTTATCTGGATGTGCCCTTTTTGATATAAAATATATTTTTTAATTATAGAAAAACAATCCCCAAATATTCATATTGTGTGCCAAAAGTTGTGCTAAACAATTTTTTATGTTAATTTCATTTAATTCTTATAACAACTCTGTAAGAAAATGTTATCATTTTTACGAATGAGGGAACTGAGGGCTGTGGTAACAAATGTTGTCAACAAAGAATCCAGAGTGAGAAAATGTAAACGCCAGAGAGCTGGAAATATCAAGACCTAAATCTAATAGGTTCTAGGTAGGCAAAAGGATGAGGTAAATGCACAGCAAGCATGGAACGAACTCGTTTTGGATTTTGATAGTATAAGGAGAGAGTTATCAAAAGAGAAAAATGTTTATCCACAATGTCTAAGTTTAGTTGAGCTGGATTCATCCTGGAGAAAAAGCTGAACAAATGTGTATTTTAGGCACGAACCTAAATAAAGTAGCTATAATGCTTCCCAAATTTAACAGAAAACAGTCCCAGAGAAGGGTGTACTAAGAAGTAGAATAAGTAAATAAGATTTAGTGCAGGAAGGAAAAAGAGGAACACTGAATGGATCAGCTTTCACACCTTCTGGATGGCCAGACAAGATAGGCTTTTTTTGTTGCAAAACAGCAGGCCTGGAATACAGACCCTTGTAAGGTTCCACAGGCTTAAGCAGCTTGATACCCCCTATGCAAAGCTGCCAGTGCTTAACAGATAGTTAATCTAATGCCAACACTCAACATTGTTTCACAAGTCCCAGAGAAATCTCATTGAAATTTTAAATATGTAACACAAAATACAATCTAAAACTAGTAGTTAAACAAGGTTAGAATTTATAGAATACCTCCAATGTTTTCAAAGTGTTTCCATCTATCTAATTCTTGCTTAAAGGTGTACTTTTACTTATTTTCCTAGAGAAATGTGTGCCCTTTCATGATTATTTTAGTGTGTGGATGTATACTGCATATTATATATCAATATTTTTTCCTAGGGTAACATACATTATCTTTCTCTTCCACTTGGAAGGCTCTGATTTACAACAAGACATTTTTACCATCTTGTGTCAGCAATATGAATTGCAGGCGGAATTTAAAACCCAGTAAAAAATAACAAGCCTCAGAAGGTTAGATGTGGAAGAAGACCTATATGCTTTCTAAAAAAATACTGCCACAGTCAGCACCACCATGCTACCAAATTTCACAGAAAGCTCCAGATATACAAATGAGTTTCTGATTCCCAAAGTGATAGTGAAAAGTGATCCTGTGACAATCTGAACATTTTAGGTGATATTTTCTTTCCCACCTCTAGAGTCCATGCATGCTCTGAATGGATACCACCCACAAAACTCAAAATTGTAACTGGGGACTACCAATACTGCCACGCAGCTCAAGGAACAGAACACCAGGAGGATGGCTGAGACTAGAAAGTGGGTGGTATCTAGAAATAGGTTCATTCTTTGAAGATAAACAAAATATTTCTTCAGGATAGAGGCATACTTCCTTTTATTGCACCTTGCAAATATTGTGTTTTCAACAAATTCAAGGTTTGTGACAACCCTGCATCCAGTGAGTCTATGGGCATCACTTGTCCAACAACACGGGCTCACTTTGTGTCCCTCTCTCATATTTTGGTAATTCTCGTAATATTTAAAATTTTCATTATTATATCCGTTATGGTGATCTGTGAATAGTAATCCTTAATGTTACTATTATAATTGATCTGGAATGTCCTGAAGCACACTCACAGAAGATAGTGAACTTAATCGATAAATGTATGGATTCTGACTGCTCCACCAGCTGGCTGTTTCTTCATCTCTATGCTTCTCCTCAGGTTTCCCTATTCCCTGACACACAATAATATTGAAATTAAGCCAAGTAATAGCCCAATAATGACCTCTAGGTGTTCAAGTGAAAGAAAGAGCCACAAGCCTCTCGCTGGACATTAAAAGCTAAAAATAACTAGACTCAGTGAGAAAGGCACAAATAAATCCAAGATAGTCCAAAAGCTAGGCTTCTTGCACCAAACAGTTAGCCAAGCTGTGAATGCAAAGGAAAAGTTTCTCACAGAAATTAAGTGTGCTACTCCAGTAAACACACAAATGATAACACAGTGAAACAGCTTTACTGCTGATATGGAATAAATATTAATAATGTTAGAGGTCTGGATAGAAGATCAAACCAGCCACAACATTCCCTTAAGCCAAAGCATAATCCAGAGCAAGGCCCCAATTCTCTTATATTTTATGAAGGCTGAGAAAGGAAGCTACAGAAAAAAAGTGTGAAGCTATCAGAGGTTGATTTATGAGGCTTAAGAAACGAAACCATCTTCATAATATAAAAGTGCAAGGTGAAGTAGCACATGCTTGCACTTCATAATATAAAAGTGCAAGGAGAAGCTGCAGCAAGGTGTCCAGAAGATCTAGCTAAGATCATTGATGAAGGTGGCTACACTAAACAACAGATTTTTCAATGTATATGAAACAGATTTCTATTAGAAGAAAATGCCACCTAGGACTTCAATAGCTAGAGAGGAGAAGTCAATGCTTAGCTTCAAAGCTTCAAAGTACAGGTCTTCTTGTTAGGGGCTAAATGCAGCTGGTGACTTTAAGTTGAAGCCAATGATCATTTATCATTCCAAAAATCACTGGACCCTTAAGAATTATGCTAAATCTACTGTCTATGCTCTATAAATGGAACAGCAAGCCTGGATGACAGCATATCTGTTTACAACATGCTTTACTAAATATTTTCAATCAGCTGTTGAGATCTACTGCTCAGAAAGATTCTTTTCAAAATATTACTGCTCATTGAGAATGGACCTAGTCACCCAAGAGCTCTGATAGAGATTTACAATGTTTTTATGCCTGCTAACAAAAGAACCATTCTGCAGCCCATGGATAAACGAGTCATTTTGACTTGCAAGTCTTATTATTTAAGAAATACACTTTATAAGGCTAAAAGCTGCCATAAATAGTGATCCCTCTGATGGATCTGGGCAAAGTAAATTGAAAACCTTCTAGAAAATATTCACTATTCTAGATGCAATTAAGATCATTCATGATTCATGGGAGGAAGTCAAAATATCAACATGAACAGGAGTTAGGAAGAAGTTGATTCGAACTGTCATGGATGACTTTGAAAGGTTCAAGACTTCAGTGGAAGAAGTAACTGCAGATGTAGTGGAAATATCAAGAAAACTAGAAATAGAAGTGGAGGCTGAAGATGTGACGACTGAATTGCTACAATAACATGATAAAACTTGAATGGAGGAGGAATTGCTTCCTATGAATGAGCGAAGAAAGTGTTTTTTGAGATTGAAACTACTCCTGGTAAAGATGTTTTGAACATTGCTAAAATGACAACAAAAGATCTGGAATATTACATAAAGTTAGTTGATAAAGCAGCAACAGGACTTGAGAGGATTAACTCCAATCTTAAAAGAAGTTCTAGTCTGGGAAAAATGCTATCAAGCAACATTGCATGCTACAGAGAAATCTTTCCTGGAAGAAAGAGTCAATCAATGCAGCAAACTTTATTATTGTCTCATTTTATGAAATTGCCACAGTCACCCCAGCCTTTAGCAACCACCATCCTCATCAATCAGCAGCTTTCAACACTGAGATAAGAACCTCCATCAGCAAAAAGATTATGCCTTGTTGAAACCTCAGGTGATTGTAGCAGTTTTAGCAATAAAGTATTTTTAAATTAAGGTATATACATTTTGAGACATAATGCCATTGAACATTTAATACACTCCATTATAGTGTAAATATAACTGTTACATGCACTGGGAAACCAAAAAATTTGTGTGACTCACCTTATTGCAATATTTGCTCTATTGCAGTGTTCTGGAATCAAACTTACAATATGTCTGAGATATGCCTGTACACATATTCTAATTTTGTGGTAAATGTGTAAAATTCTAGGGGAAAAAAATAGCTTTGGAAGACTTGTAGCAAGTTAGTTTGATTTCAGCTTTATCACATCAGAGGGCTAGGGATCATAAAAATGGTTGCAACTTTCTTATTATTTATATAGAAAACCTTTAGTGGAAAGATTCAAAATGTCTATACAGATAATTATATATTTTTAAATACATGATTTTACTTACCTCTGTGACATTTATTAAAGTTTGATGTTAATATGTTTTATAAATCCACTGTAACTTCTTGTGGCAGTCTACATTTAGTCCTCACCCCTTACAGTCACCGAAAAATTTAGCCAAAAATAGCTAATGCTACATAAGCATATGGCTCTATGGCATAATAAAAAGGACAATGTATGTCATCCATGGATTTCTCACTAGGTTTTGAAGCTCTGGCTTTCAAGAAAATCTTCTTAACACTGTATTAAACACAACCATTAGTATTATCTTTGGAAAATCAAGCATTATTTAGACCATCAATCAAATTCATAGGAAAATCTCACTAACATTATCCCTAAAATAAAAAAGCATTTAAGCACATAGTCGTGCATGAAGCCCTCAGTGCTGAGGAAATTAATCGTATAGCTCTAGGTCATTGACCTGTAGTAGTTTTACAACCTGAAACAGATCATGTCCCTGTAGGTCATGTGATTAACAGAGAAGTAACAGTAATCTTCAAGGAGTTTAGACATTTACATGATTTCATGGGGAAAAATTAGAATAAGTATCTGCAGGTATTTGGGACATTCCTTTGTTTTCTTGTTCAAGAATGAAACAACCAAAAATCAAGTTAAGAGAAAGTTATCTTTTCCATGTAGTCATGTGATAGATACTATAGAATAAAGGCAACTGGGCCTTCTCCAGTATGGAAATTTCCCGGTAGTAGATGTAGTACTGTATGGAATGATGTACAGCCTTCCACAGATTTACCACCACAACTATCCACACCTATCCCCAGCATAAAGAACAAGTATTCCCCCCACCATTGAATTTATCACTATTGCAATTAATTCATGGACTACTTTCTTCATTGAATGTTTAGTGTCTGTTTCCTCCTGTTTGTCCACAAACTCCATAATTCCTATTATCTACCTGCAAAGCTTAGCACATGGTAGTTGTTCTGTAAATGTTTCTGGAACAAAAGAAGGGAAGAAGAGTAAAAAGGAAAAAAGAGAACTCTGACCATAAAACATTAAATATAATTAAAAGAAAAGACTCTCTAATATTCAGCAAATACAGAGCAGCTAGACTAACATTTAAGCACTTTGAAACTGTCAGTTGGCAAATTTAAGCCATAACCACTGACAGTTTCTCATTTCCTGAGAAAATGTAAGACACAAATTCTTAGCCTGCTTTAAAGCTTAAAAGGTCCCAAAACGTCGTTTTCAATTGTCCCATGTCAAATCTGCCTCCCTTAACTGGTGCTGTCTTGGCTGCCTGGTTATTGAGCTGTAATCTCCTCATTCCCCATTTTCTGAGAAGCCCTAGCTAAGTTATAATGATTGCCTGTATAAATTAATCTCCACTGCAGTAACAAAGGCAGTCCTGTCAGCAGTTGACGTTCTGGCTTTTAATTCACTGAACAACTTTTTGTTTGTTAATCAAAGCTGCATCTCATCCCACTGAGGATGTAATTTGTCTCTGCTTCTCTGGGTCGTGGTGTCCCTTACGCCAGTGCTGCTCAAAATGTGATCCCTGGGCTAGCATTAGCATCTTCTGGAAACTCATTAGAAATACAGGCCTTTATGCTCAATCTATTGAAACGGAATATCTGGCAACGAGGCCAAGGAATCTGTTTTAACAAGTTCTTCAGAAGATTCTTGTGAATGCTGACTTTGAGATGCACAGCTCCACACACTATTGTAATACTAGTCTGTGGCATAGACATTAGTCCCTCATACTTTCTTAGGTACAGTTTGCATTAGGAAAACATGAATCAGCTAGTGTAGACATTCCAGTACCCTCTCTCCCTATCCTGCCTCTTCACCAGCCTCCAGTGGGAGTAGTGACTTAAAGCATGCATTCTGGACTTGGATTGCTGGCATTTGATTCCCGGCTCTACTATCTGGTAGCCGTGTGACCTCAGGTGACTTATTTAATCTCTCTGTGCTTCAGTCTCCTCATCCATAAAAGGCAGGTAAAAGGAGTATCATCTCATACGGTTTTAATAAGAGTTGAATGAGTTAATATATATTTAGCTGCACAGAAAAATGTGACATATACTAAGGGCTATATTTATTAAGATAGATTTAACTGATAAAAAAGTTCTTGTTTTCTGTCCAAAGAGAACATCTTTGCTCTGGAAAACAAATCCATGTAAATGTCTCATGCAAGCTGAAATCTGGTCTTTATGACAGATACAAGGGTTAGACTCTTTAAAAGCATTTTCCTAGTTTGAAGTGGGGGATACACAGTATTATAATGGAAAAAAAATACACCAGTATTTCTTTCTTTTATGAATATATTTCTTACAAAATTAGTTATAAACACACCATGTCTGTCATGAAATGCTGATACACAAAGATATTACTGGCTTGCAAGGTATCCTCTTGTGTGATTCAAATACAGACATTAAATTGGCAGGTGGCCTCCAAGAAGAAGTGAAGGAAACCTCTACCAGGCTGATTTCTATTCTTGATAAAATAAAAATACAGGTAAGAACCCCATTATAATGAATTCCACTGGACCTTTAATTTGCTTTTGCGTTAATTAAATTTTGTTTTTGTGACTATAATTGCCAGAAGTCATATCCCTGGTAAGTAGAAACTAGAGATGAAACCCATCTGATAGGTATCCTCTCTGGAATGATTAACAAGTGAAAAGGAATGTTTTGAACCCACCTGGGAAAGAAAAAGGTTTAATCAGCTCACCACCTTGCACCCTTTTCTTCTCCAACTACTGCTGGACTGGTTTATCCTTAGACCATGTTTTAGGTCCTGTAAGCATGAACATGGGTGTACGCTTACACATGGGTGTACTTGGCTCATTTTGGGTTTTGCTTTTTCTTTCTTTTCCTTTTTTTTTTTCTTTAATGAGGAGAACTACAGTTGGAAAGGGGGAGAAAGAAAACTGAATGCTAATTGCTACTTAATTCTGTCAACATAAAGAATTATTAGAGATTCTTAAACCCTTCTATTTCGCTCACTTCCCTTCCTTCATTAAAAGCAGCATATTTGGACATGGCTAGTAAAAGTGAACAGGCATAAAAATACTGAACAGGATCACTTGGAGGGAGAGTGTTTGTAACAAGAACATCAAGGCATTGGTGGTTTGGGCCACATGCAACTACATGGAAATCTCTTTATTTTTTGAAATGCTTATTTATGAGGAAAGGTTTATGTATGATTGACTGGTTCCGTGATATCCAAGTCTGTATCTCAAATTCCCTATTTAGGCTTTATTATTTCACATATTTAAGATTCAGTACTAAGTTATATAGTCAATAATGGGTATTTGCCAAATATATGTATGTATGTATGTATGTATAAATAATGTATATCAGTGTTTTATAAGTAATGTATATATCAGTTTGATTCTCAACAGTGGATTCTTTAACTCTGAGTTTTCAGTTTCATTGGTGTTATACTGTTAAACGGAACTAGATAAGTAAAATATTCTGTCTCTATCTGATTTAATCCAGATATTTAACTTCAAGCAATATGTCATAAGAAAATAAATTATAACGAGTAAAACAATATATACCTGAGTAGTCCCACTTTGATGTTATTTATGAGTGGAAAAGGAATATAAAGTTCTTGTCCAACAATAAAGAGGTGACTTAGATTAACTACAAACATGTAATGGGGCATTTGTGGTAATTAAAAATTATGCTTATGAATACTATAAATCAGCATGGAAGCAAATTATGCTATAAAGAAAAAACTAGGTTACCAAATTGTTCATTTCATGAGACTAAAAAATAAGAGGTATATGAAAAAAGATATCTTTATCTTTATCTATATCTATATATAGATATATATAATATCTATATCTTTATATCTATCTATATATAGATATCGATATCTATGTCATTTATCTTTAAAGATAAAGATAATACAAGATGAATAATGGCTGGATGTTGGCTTTTAAAAATTTTTGTATTTGCAATCTGTTTAGCTTTCATGACGAAAAAGTAGTGGCTGGGCACAGTTGAGGTCAGGATTTTGAGACCAGCCTGGCCAACATGGTGAAACCCCATCTCTACTAAAACACACACACACACACACACACACACACACACACACACACACACACTAGCAGGGCACAGTGGTAGGCACCTGTAATCTCAGCTACTCGGGAGGCTGAGACAGGAGAATCACTTGAACCCAGGAGGCAGAGGTTGTGGTGATCCAAGATGGTGCCACTGCACTCCAGCCTGGGCAACAGAGCAAGACTCTGTCTCAAAAAAAAAAAAAAAAGGAAGAAAGAAAAACTAGTATTTATCTCAGCATAACTCAAAGATGAAGGCATTTCTTGTAAAACCTAGAGACTTACTAACCTAAATACCATGTGAGATGATTGAATTAACACGGCTTAGATATTTTAATAGAACTTTGTATTACACCAAATGAAATTTTGTTATAAGAGGATTTGCCTTGAAAGATTTTTAAATAAGTATATATTTTTCTAGTTTTTTACAATGATATGGTATTATGTGATGTTACATAGAATATAAGAGCTTACAAATTGTGAGCTTATAAACTGTATTAAGTATATTCTGTTGATTTTTAATAAATACTAAACAGACAATACCATCATTAATAGAGAGTCATTGCGTGCACCTGTAATCCCAGCTACTCGGGAGGCTGAGACAGGAGAATGGCATGAACCTGGGAGGCGGAGCTTGCAGTGAGCCAGGATGGCCCCACTGCACTCCAGCCTGGGCTAAGAGCAAGACTCTGTCTCGAAAAAACAACAACAAAAGGGAGTCATTAAAAGTGGAGGGGCTGGGCATGGTGCCTCACACCTGTAATCCCAGCACTTTGGGAGGCCGAGGCAGGCGGATCACCAGAAGTCAGGGGTTTGAGACCCGCCTTGCCAACATGGTGAAACCTCGTCTCTACTAAAAATACAAAAACATTAGCCAGGCGTGGTGGCCCACACCTATAACCCAGCTACTTGGGAGGCTGAGGCAGGAGAATCGCTTGAACCCGGGAGGCGGAGGTTGCAGTGAGCCGAGATCGTGCCATTGCACTCCAGCCTGGGTGACAAGAGTGAGACTCCATGAAAAAAAAAAAAAAAAGTTGAGAGATAAGATTACAAGGATGTAGTATACTAGATATTTTCACTAAGTTAACAAAAATATTCTAATCTGAGTAGTGTATATTTTCCATTAACATTACCATATTTCTTAGGAAATAAATCTTTTAAGTGAAATCTTCATTTTATAAGTAATTGTTTAATAAGTTTAGATAAGAGGTTTTAATCTAGAGTTTGATTTTTCTGTGATTGAATTCATTGATTTCAAACCCAATTATATTAACAAATATAAGAATGCTAACAACACTGTATAATCTTTCAGTTTGCTATTCCATTATGACCAATTTTTGTTTTCATATAAGTATGGTAAATGTAATTAATAAAATTGGACAATTTATATTTATGTAACTTAATTCTTGGAATACAGGACTCTATTTTTACAGAGAACCATGACTGAACAGAGCTTCTTGTCAATGCAGATTAACCCACTGTTTCTCTGTAAGGTACGGCAAACTCTATGAAAGGAAAAGGAGGGGAATAACCTTTCACAGTACTAAATAAAGATCTGTTGAACAAATAATTACTTTCATTTATCAGAATATTTGATAGATTAAAATATAATTGATGAAAACTATTACTGTGAATGCCATGAAGACAGAATTTTCAGTGTAGCATTGTTTTATGGAAGCAATAAATATAAAATAGTTTAACTGGTCATCAAAATGAAATAGTAGTATAAATTATGGCATATCCTCGCTATGTAATATTAAGCATGCAATAAAAAGGAATGAGTAGATATAATCTACTGACCTGGAAAGATGTCCATGATATATTATCTTTTATTTAAATAAAACCCAGCATCCTCCAGCCCATTATGCTTGGCAAGTTTCCATTTTAATTTAAAAATATGATTATAGGGTATGTATTATTAATAGTGGTTACTTCTGAAGGTTGAAATTTGAAAGGTAAAAAGGAAACATTCCATTCTCAATTTTTAGAATTTTCAGCATAGTGTAATTACTGACAATTTCTGCTTTTTTGCATTATCTGAATTTTCTAAATTAAAATATACTGTTCTAATGATGAAATTAATATCTGTTAATTAGAGAGCCTTGAAAATAAAGAAAAAACTTGAAATCACCTATAATTCTCCTGTGATAATTGCAAGAATTTATCACAGTGAAAAAGTTGGTTATCTTCTAGTAATTTTTTTTTCATGATTTATATCCATGGTCTCAAACTTTTACAAGCATCAGAATTACCTAGAAGACTCTTTAACACACAGTTTACCTGTTCCCAGCCATAGAGTTTCTGATGCAGTAAGTCTGAGGTGGGATCCAAGAATTTGAATTTCTAACAAGGTCTCAGGTGATGCTAATGATGCTGGACTAGACACTACATTTTGAGACCTACTGTTTTCTGTATTAGGAGTATTCTGTATTTAACATTATATATTTTTAGTTTTTACATTAAACCACACTATAAATATTTTCCATTTACATTAAAATTTTTTGAAAATATTTATTTTGCTTGATATTCTTTCATATAAATAGACAACAATTTAACTCATTTTTTTGACTTGTTGAACATGTGTGCCTTATTTTTATTTTCATAAATAATTCTGAATAAAGACTTCTCATGCTAAAAATATATAATTTCTTTGAATAATTTTATAAATGTGAAGTTATAAAATCTGTATCTTAGATTATGAACAGTTTTAGGCTCTTGTGATATATTGCCAAACTGTTTATCAGAAAGTTTGTACCAAACTGTAACAACAGCATATGAGACAATCCACTACTGCACACCCTCATTAGCAAATTAATTGTTCTTAACTCAGCCTAAGGACTAACATTGTAGCTTGTCCAATTTAACAAGGGAAATCAAAGGGGAAAATGCTGTTCAAATTTATAAACAATTTTTATGTTTGGCTAGTTCACAAATTTACCAATGTCAAATTATTGTACCATAGAATAAATTTGTAAGAAGGTCTTATATGCCACAGTCAAAGAGGATAAAAAAAAATTTTGACCTGTTAGAATGTGCATTAAAAGGAAATAGAGAAAAGGAGTGCATTCAATAGCTAAAAAACAAATCTTTTTGGAATTTTTAAGGCTCTCGTTCTTTTCTCCTCCCTACAATTTGTAGTAAATTTGATGTGTGGAAATAAACAAGTACGGAAAAATCTGAAATGTGAATAAAGAGCACCAGCCCAAAATAACTTTGCCTGAGACTTGTCCTGTCTCACTGTTGGCACTGACAGATTTTAAAGATATGCCAGGTTTCCAATCTTCAGTCTTTCACTTATCTGGTAACCTTGGGAAAATTACTGCTACTGCCTGTGCTTCAGTTTCCTCATGGAAAAAATGGGATAATAATTCTTGTACCATTGAATTCTTGCTGGTACTCAATACAATGTCACATTTAAAGCATATATATAGTAGGCAATCAATAAAGGTAGTTATTATTCTCTTTCATCCACCAGCTCTTGGAATACAGTAATCATTCAGTGAATGAGTGGATGAACTAATAAATTAATAAATACAGGTATAAATGGATAACTCTACCTCTAATGTAGCATCAAACAAAAGTTTTAGATGCTCTGCTTCCAGGCCCTTAATCCAAGAAGACACAGTGTAATGTATTATTATATCCCCTCAATTTCTTCCTGTACTCCCACATGGAAAGTCTTTGCTCACATCTTTTTTTTATATGGCACAACAAAACCTTCCCTCAGAAAGAGACCAGGGTGAATAAAAGGGTCCTGAGTGTCTGGAAAAGGAAGACATTCAGCAGAAATACCACAACATCTAACCAGCCTTTCTTTTTTTTTTTTTTTTTCTTTTTTTGGATTAGCAGGGTATTTTGCTTTTATCCCTCTCAATGTGAATTCTGGTATTTCCCCCTGTAAGTGGCATTTCAAAGCTGACAGCTCCAGCTGTCCAGCCTTCCTCCCTCCAATGACTCATACCCAACAGATGGTGCAAATAGCTTGGCATCAATTCACTGAATCAGTGTTGGGGGAAAAGCCTTGCCAGACGACTGATGGTTTCTTTGAAGTTGTTCATTCTGGCAACAATGCACAGCTAATAGAACAGCCTTGGCTGAACAAAAAGATATGAAACTGACGTTTGAGAGAAAATCTGGAACATAAAGGTCTATATCTTTCACAGTGCTTGCAATTATTTTCTACCAATAATATCATTTTTATTATTATTATCTACCAGAGCTATGTAATTCTCTCACTTGACATTGCTAATACTTGATATTAAAATAAGCCTATTAATACTGCTCAAATAACATTAGAAACAACATTGGACTGGAGGTCAGTGCACCTAGATTCTAGCCTAAGTTCCACCTGAAACTTCTTGGATATTCTTAACTGAAACATTTATGTGCTTTGACCTTTAGATTCTGCAACTTTAAAATGGTGACAAAAACATCTTTCTTGACAGTTTTACAAGGTGATTTTGAGAAACAGATAAAATAATGAATTCATAGGTGTTACGTAAATAAGTGTTGTAAACTGTTATAAACTTTAAAGTGTTATGAAGAACACTATACTGACCCCCCACAAAGACGCATGAATTCTGCCCCGCTCCCCCCACCTCCCCGAGATGGGGTCTCGCTCTGTCGTCAGGCTGGAGTGCAGTGGTACAATCTCAGCTTACTGCAACCTCCGCCTTCCAGGTTCAAGCAATTCTCCTGCCTCAGCCTCCCAAGTATCTGAGACTACAGGTGGCGCCACCACACCCAGCTAATTTTTCTATTTTTAGTAGAGACAGGATTTCACCATGTTGGCCAGGATGGTCTTGATCTCTTGACCTCGTGATCCACCCACCTCGGCCTCCCAAAGTACTGGGATTACAGGCATGAGCCACCATGCCCGGCCACAGGCATGAACTCTTAAATGAGGATGGGTTTATGCAGGTATAAGCTCTCACCCTCCTGTATACTATTGTGAGAGCTGTGTTAGGATTGGAGGACAATGAGTATCATAGAACCATGGACTCTCACCTACTCATTTTTACCAGCTTCTCAACACACCTTAAAAGCATGTTAACTCCACAATCCCACAAAATTTGGTTAAATCTTGGATTGATCTTAAAATTCTTTGAATAATGTGACCAATTATAATAAATTAGATGGAATTAAAGAAAATTGTTTGTGATATCATCAAACCAGTTATTACAATTGAATAATAGATCCTAAACACACTTTCACAAATAAAATACTAGAATCTACAATTAAAGTTACCAGGAGATTGTAGCTTCCTGGATTAGAGATGTTGACAAATCCATCTCTGTATCATCACCATGGTAGGAAGTCAGCCTGAAATATGGATATGGGTATCTAGCTCCAAAGCACAACCCATATGGATTTCTCCTATATTAACCAGTTTGTAGTATTACCTGACAGCTGGAGAAGCAGAATTATTCAAATAATTTGTTTCATTTTGTTTTTAATCCTTTGTGTCTATATTTCCCAGAAACATTCTAGGGTGTTTTAAATAAGTAAATATTCACAGTTCACAGAATCCAAAAATGCATTCAAATATCTACTACTCGAAAAAAAAAACAGCTCACCTAAAGCTTTTCTTCCTGTTTACTAAAATGAGTCTCTCATAATAACTATTTTCCATTTTCCCTTTTCACTAAAACTTAGTTGAGAGGAAAACAGAGGATACTGAAATCAAATGATAACCTAAACCTGACTTTTAGTAATTTAATTTATTCAAGATTTCACTTATTTATTCCCATGTGCAAGATATCACTATCAAAATGACCTATTTGAAACAGGAAGTAAGAAGTTGTTAGTTTTCCTTTGTCTTTCTAATGAATGTGAGTATACACAAGAGGCTTAGGTTTAGTTTGTTTGCGCATAAATGTGGCTAAAACTTTTTCTACAGTAGCTGTTTAAACTGAAAGAAAATTGTACTAGGTATCCATAAAAGTTTGATCAGAAAAACAGATGCCACTGTAGACATTTTGAGCTTTCTCAGGAAAGTCAGGGTTTCAAGGTTACAAGGAAGCTGCCACCAGTTATTTCATCTGCCTTCATCACCAAACGGGGTTCCTGAGGAAGATGCCTCCAAATTGCAGGCAAAATCCGTGTCTGCCACCTGCTGATGCCCATGTGCCTGACCTGATGTGTCTCTTCTTTCCTATTTTGAATCTTCATGAAAGCCTCTAATTGGCAGAATATCACTGGAATCCTGCAGGCCATGGAGTATGGGAACTGTAGTCTCCAGGCTTCACAGAACCCAAAATTCATAAAACAGGACATTTTTCTGACAGGCCACCTCATCTCTTGTCAACTGAACCAAAGGAGCCAAATCAAAGAGTACAAGGCAGTTGTTCTCTAAAGAATGACGCGTATTGCCTTCTCAGTCACTGAAAACCCTTGTAAGAGCTCTAATTATGCCAGAAAATGAATCTTCATGAAGAGAATTTGTCATCACCAGCAGCAGCAAGTATTTATTGCCACAAAAATGAGAGAAGCACAGTTATTGTTCCAGGAGCATACAATGCCTTAGTCGGGAAGATAAGACTTTATTATTTTTAAAAGTGTTGAGCACCAACTTCATGTCAGGGACTTGACTAAAGGCTTTTCAAATTTCTTAAATCCTCATAACTTTTCTCTGATGTATTTATTGTTTGCTCTATTTAGCAGCTAAGAAAATTGAAATTCAAAGCAGTTAAGAGGAAATTGCCCAAGTCCTATCTATAGCATTGGTGCCAGACATACCCGGATTATGTCTGATTCCAAAGCTTTTGCTCTTTCTGCTACACAGTGATGGTGGTAAAGCCATATTTCTGAGGGTCAAATAATTACTATAAGAAAATAAGTGCTAAAATAATTCAGAGATGAACAAAAGTAAATTTATATTTGATAATCATAATCACTCATTCTTTTTAAGTCAGGATCTATATTATTATTTTGTAAACATTTGACATTTGTTTACTCCCACAGATAACTTAGGGTATCTCTTTGAAACTTCTTACCTCTATTGCCAGTTAACAGGAATAAAGATTTAAACTTGAATTAAAATGCTATTCAGGGACTTCCATTAACCAGTATCAGTTGGTTGCTTCTAGAGCTAACCATGAGAAAAATATATATATATATTTAAAGAAACTTTAGCAAGGACTGTCCATTCATTGCCTGATGCTATTTGGGAACATAATGGCTCAATTCTTTTTGTCCTCAGATTAAAAGAGCAAGCTCAAGTGTTATAAAGAGCATTTTAACTCCCTCCAATATTTTCTCTATGGGTTTCTTGTGGCAGAACTCATTTGCAATAATCCATGTGTAATTTGGTAAACCAAGTGGAAAACGTGGCATTGTAACAATTCTCTTTACTGGGAGAAATGCTGAATATATAAAAAATTGAAAGGCAAGGCAACCCCATCCTTCAATTTTATCAAATCTTTGACAAGTGAAATTTTCCATTGGTTGATAGAATGTTAAAAAATAGATGACATAAAACTGAAGAAATGTAATGAGGAACTCTAATAAGGTTGTCTTATGCTTTCTAAGTATTGTAAAATGTGAAATGTGCATTGTAAAATGTCCTTCTCAAGAGATTGAATACTCCTAGACCTAAAATTGAATTACTATAAAACCCTTGAAATCATTAAAACAAGTATTTCTCTTTTTATTTGGAAGATTATATTTGTAAATAACATACACTAATTCTTATATCAGCCTGGTATTGGAGAAAGGCAACAAGGCTGAAGCAATGGGAAAGGGCTTTAATTCATAAAGATGACTTTTTTGAATGATCAAAGTACATAATGAACCACTAGAGGCTGAGGCAGGAGAATGGCGTGAACCCGGGAGGCGGAGCTTGCAGTGAGCCGAGATTGCGCCACTGCACTCCAGCCTGGGCGACAGAGCGAGACTCTGTCTCAAAAAAAAAAAAAAAAAAAAAAAAATTTAGGCATAAAGCCTAAATCACCTATTTTAAGTAAAAAAATCGTAAGATTTATACACTAGAATTGAATGTTTATCAAGAATACAAAAAGAAACTTGGCAGGTACAGTGGCTCATGCCTGTAATCCCAGCAGTTCGGGAGGCTGAGGTGGGTAGATTACCTGAGGCCAGGAGTTTGAGACCAGCCTGGCAAACATGGTGAAATCCCATCTCTACTAAAAATACAAAAATTAACTGGGCATGGTGGCATAGTCCCAGCTACTTGGGAGGCTGAGGCAGGAGAATTGCTTGAACCCGGGAGGCAAAGTTTGCAGTGATCTGAGATCATGCCACCGCACTCCAGCCTGGGTGACAGAGCAAGACCCCATGTGAAAAAAAAAAAAAAGAAAAAAAAGAAAAAAAAATTTATATATATATATATACACAAAAAGGAAGTTATTTTAGATTTAGATTTTGATATTTAATTAATCCATATGTTAGAGATTTTTAAATAAATGTTTGCTTAAAAATGCAACAGTGTCAACTTTGCTGTAATTTGGTACTACTTTCATTTGAATTTACAACAAGGTGGACTTATTTTTCACATTCCATAGAAATGTAAGTTCCAGAGACTTCAGCGTCACCTTTGGGATCTTAAGAGGTCAGTAAATAATACCCTTTTCTTCCCATCTTAGGTTCAGAATAGATTTAAAAATAAAGCAGAAGAAATAGATCAAGATTTAAACAACAGCTTTATGACTGATAAAGCAGATTAGAAAATGTGGCATCAAACATGCTTCAAATAGCTTCCCAACATGCCATCCCCAAAGTAGACAGACTCACACACCCAGAGACACACAGAGCTGTGGGCTTTTCCCATACCATGGAGTTCATCTGAATGCACAAGAGCAAAGAACAAAAGTGGAGGTAGTGACTTCTAAAAGTAAGAAAGAAGGGCTGGGTTGGCTTTCCCCAAAACCTGCAATCAGTGAGAAGTGAGTGATGGGTGAGGGAATGAGGCAGTAGTACTATGCTACAGGGACACTGTACATGAAAAAACGAGGGGTAAAATAGTGTCTCCCATCCCCAAAATTCAAGCTGACATAAGGAACCAATGGGGTGTGTAGTTTCCAGGGTGACAGCCTGCAGTCATCCTTCTTCACCTACTAAATACATATGTTTTTTTTCCCTGCAAATAGCACATACAAATAATATATATTTCATTTTTACAAAATATTTACTTTTCTCATTTTAGTGTTCATTAGCCCATAGTAAAGTCATATAACAGTTTTTTCCACAAAGTATTTTAATCTAGTACTAGAGATGAATGAATAGATACGTAAGATGATTGATACATATATATAGATGGAGAGAGAAAAAAATTTTTCAGAAAATACTGCATTGGGTCTAATCATCTTTTGTATTATAAAATAACAATAAAGGGTTACACTCCATATAATAGATACTAACAAAATTAGTTACTAAGTAATTATGTATCTGAATTTATACTGGTTATTTGCCTTCCCTAGATTGCTTTATGCATCACAACATACAGCCTTGGATGCAGAATGCAATTTTCTATGCCCTTTAGAAACTGCTATTTCCCCTTTTTCATCTGGTTATACATTTTCATTGTGCCATCATTGTGAATAAACGGGCTCACATGATACTGATAGCGTAGAGATTTGGAATTTTTGCATTTATAAAGACCTAAAATAGTCATGATTAAATATTTGGAAGAAACTAAAACTAATTTTGAATAACTGTTATTGTGATGGGGGATGGGATTCAATCTTACCACATTTAGGAAATGCAAAATAAGTTATCTAATCTCCTTATGTAGAGTATTTTAATATATGCAAAATTAACTTTAAATGATCATTCAGTAAGATCAAATATTCATTATAAAATCACTATTTAATCATTGTTCATAGTTGCCTAACCCATTACAGTTCAAATTGACGTTAAAAGATGGCCTAAACTTGCAGTTTCACCTATTACCTTGTTTGAGGAGCCACAGATCATAGTGCGTGTGGTCCAAAAAAAGTCAGAAAGAATAAAATTGATATTAGCGTTTTTTGTTTACTTATCTTAATATTGCTGAAAAAAGCAAAAACATTCTTCATTCTCCTTGATATGATGCTGGTTTTCCATTCAAGTGGAATCCCACGGCGGGACATTGGAATTAAGCAATAAAGTGCTCTTGGTGACCAAACATCAGATCTGTCACTATTAACATGAGTAAATTAGGTTATATCTCATTTGTCAACTCATTTTCATCACTAGTTTCCTCTAACCACCAAATGGATGGATTAGAAAGTGATGGATTATACGTTTATTCACCAAGCTGCTATAAGTGTCTTAGAGGCTTTGTCAAGAAAGTCACCCCTGACTGGGCAAGCTAAAGGGACTTGCCAAAGGAGTCAAGAGGAGGCAAGCAGAGCATGAAAGCCCTTCTTAGGAGAATGAAAAAAGAAATGGGAACAGAAGCTAGAAGGTAAAGCAGATAATTGTAGTTAAAGTTTCATTAGAAAGTATTCTTCAAAATCAACCAAATAAAGTTAGTGGGAAACAGTATATAGATAATGGATAACAATCTAGGATATGAAGTCAGACAGAACTAGACATGAATTTCAGCTCATACATCAATAGACTCTACAACCTGAATAAATTTCTTAATTTTTCAACATTTCAATTTCCTCATTGAAAAAGTGTCATAATAACACTATTATGATTGTGGTGAAGAGAAATGAAATTTTTTGCATATCAAAATTGTTCAATAAACACTCCCTATAATAATTGCTACTTTGCCATGTTGTAGTTTTTATTAGTGTAGAAAGGCATTAGCTCCCATTTCTTTAAATTCAGCAGTGTAATTATGAATATCCAGTACCATTTCTGCTGCCAAGACCACTGCAATGAAGTAGGGAAAAGGGAATGGCATACTGAGATGAGAGCCAGTGGGAGTGGCCTGCCCCATGGTAAGGAGTATTTTATCACTTATATCATTTATAATTGTCTGTGAAAAGTGATTTTTAAAAAACTGGCTTTTAATACAGTTTAAATTCCCTACAGATAATGCACCCCTTTATTGACTGTGCTAGTGAAACTGTCCCCTCACCATATCCTGCCCCATGGATCACCACTGCTCTTTAAACAGATGAAGTCTGAGGGCCAGAGAATACAAGCAAGTAGCCAAAGTCACAGAGGATCATTTTCAAGCTGCTTCTTTTCAAAAATAATTCCATATTTTTTCAGTTCTTTCCAGATCATTTGCCACTTCCTAACTTCTTTTGACTCATGTATCAGGTCCTTAGTTTGGTTTTCCTCCAAAATCTAAACTAACACAAGCAAAATCCATTTATTTTCAGAGGTTCCTCATAGAAAAGGTAGAAACAAATACAGTGCATTCACTCCGAAGGATTTTTACTATTTCTGCTTCTACCTCTTATGCAGTATTCCTGGTCTCTGCTTGTCCAGTCTTACGACGCTCTGTTGACAACTGGTGTGATGTACTAAAACGTTTGCCTGGAATAATGTGACGAAAAAGTCGAGCCATGTTTATACCATGTCATATTTTAACAGTGTTTTGTTTCTTAATCCTTCCCAAAATGGAAAAAATATGTGATAGCTATTTTCCCCCAACTGTAAAGAAAAAAAGAAAAGCTAAACAATGTTGGGATTTCTTCCAGATTCTATTGCTCCTTCAATGAAGCTATTGTGAGATGTTTCTTTCAGTGTGTGTATTAAGAATGCACTCTGCTAGCTAAAGTCAGGTAAGTTTCCACTTGTCACCACTGAAGGAAGTAAAATGCCAAGAATGGAACAAATGACACACACCTTTATTTCCACCATATACAATGTGCCTTTCTACTTGCCAGCAGAAAGCAGAACAGATCAAGTAATATTCTGCTAAATAATTATGCACACCAAAACAATGGCTATTTGTGCAACTCAAGAAGAAATCGTTATGTTGTTTACTGTTCACAGTTCTCACTGTCAAAGGTCAATATTGTGTTTTGTGCCCTGATTGTCTTAAATTAATAAACACTATTCTGTTGTTGGGTTGAGAAAGAAAAGAGCAATCTGTCAAAAGAAGTATTTCTCTTTCATTAAAAGATTTTACTCAATCCAGAAAACTGTTCCTACCTCCACCTTCCTGGCTAGTAACGAGAAAAAATCCATGGCAACCAATTTCAAGCCACCTAAATAAAGATGTCCCAAAGAAATCCTATGATGAATATGATCTTTTTCCAGAACAGCATTTCTCTCCATAATTATGCTATAAAACAGATTTCACACCATAGGTATAATGCATAAAACATTAGCTAAAATTTAGGGCCTAAGATTTGAAAAGTCTAAAACATTTCTATCTCAACAGTCTCTATTTACTCTAATCACTTTTCCATAAATAACTATATCTATGTGTTCTATTCCAAAAGTCCTCTAAGCATATCACACGTTTCTGCTCAGAAAAATTTGATAGTACCAATTATTACTTACTTCAGGAAAAAGGATATGCATTTAATAAAATTAATTGGGGAAATTTATTTGTAAGTGAATATAAAGATTGTGGTGAGGATCCTTAAAATGCTCATTTCACACTCAACTCTAAAGTTTACTCATGATTTGACTAACTGATAAAAGCTCTGCAATAAAAAAGCAACATAGTAATACAGCTTCTAAATGAGCAAGTATTGAAGCCAATTGAAACCTAGTAGGTGAAAAGGATTTTTTATAAATGTTAAAAGCTGAAGCTTGAAGGGATAGGAAATAAAACATTTTAAAAGCATCAGTAAGAGACAATCTTAGGTATAAACATAATTATTTATTTAGGGGATTCCTAGAGATAGATGCTGCAGCCAGCAAAGATGTGATGGCACGTAAACATGAACAAGAGAAGCTGGAACAGCTGAAAGGTGATGTTCCTCCCAGGGAAGCAATTTGGACTCAAACCAGGCCAACAGTGATGAAAAATCATTATCATTGAGTGACCAGTTCTTTAGTTGTGTCTCATTATGGATTCAGAAAGGTATTTCAGGTCTGGACTTGGTAGCTAATGCTTTTATCACAAGCATCGAATGCTAATTTGTTAATCCAGATCTGCCAGGAGAAGCATAGTTTCTTTTTCTTTCAATTACCTACACTGATGGTTAGAAAGCACACCAGAATCCAAGCATCTGTTTCATTTTAGATAAAAAGTGTCTAAAGAAAACAAAGTTAATACCATATGCATTATAATTAAAATTCTGCTTGGACAATAAAAACGTTAATATATAAGTGAATTTTTTTTTTAATTTCTGAGACAGAGTCTCATTCTGTTGCCCAGGCTGGAGTGCAGTGGTGTGATCTCAGCTCACTGCAAACTCTGGCTTCCGGGTTCACACCATTCTCCTGCTTCAGCCTCCCAAGTAACTGGGACTACAGGCACCTGCCACCACACCCAGCCAATTTTTTGTATTTTTAGTAGAGACGGGGTTTCACCATGTTAGCCAGGATGGTCTCGATCTCTTGACCTTGTGATCCACCCACCTCGGCCTCCCAAAGTGCTGGGATTACAGGCATGAGCCATCACGCCTGGCCTATAAAGTGAATTTTTTAAGCAAGGGGAAAAGCTCAAATTCAAATTTTAAATAATCTGTTGGTTGATTCTCTATTAAATGAGTTTAAGAAAAAAAGACTAATTATTCACATCCTCTCTGCCATCAGAGATTGCTAATTACCATCTTTTTCCAACTTTTTTTGGGCTAATTCGGAAATTCAATGTTTATGACATTTTTCAGTTAAATTCTTCATAATGTATACTCAAAAAAAGACAAACATCTCACATCAGCCAGCAAGTTTCCTCCCAACACTTAATATATTCATTTTAATAAAGTCATTTTTAAAAAATCATTTTACTTAACGGAATTAACAGAGAATGAAATCATTGCATTGTTGCTTTAAAATAATTGTCTAGAATATGAGGGTTTCCACCAGGAAATATTATGAAAATACACATTGAAATTATTTCTTACTCAATCAGCAGTTCTATTAAGCATTTTACAATCAGATGCTTCAATGCAAGATGCAAATTGTTTTATTTCTGAATCCACTCCCTTACATTGTGTGACTCCTGAAATTGCTTTAGAAGGAAGCGCTTGTTTTTTAAAATAATATTGTAATTTTTTAATAGATACAAAGCTAACAAAGAAACTTTGCTTTAGCAAATAAGCAATCATTTAGGAGCACATATATCCCAAATATAAAAGATTGTAGATTTAAGCTATTTGTCTTTTTTCCAAGATCATTTGGTTTGAAAGATTCCTCTACTCAAAGGCAATGCACATCATTTCCACTTTGCTAGGTTATTTGCGAAACACTACAGAAGTGGTAGAGTTTACATGCCACAATGGTTACAATCATTGGCTTTAAAGTCAAACATGAGTCAGAGTCCCAGGTCTGCTACATAAGATTTTGTGATCTTGAGCCTCAGTGTTATTATGGGTAATTGGAATAAAAATAGTATCTTACATGTTTGCTGTAAAATTACATTAAATAATGCTTAATGCCTATGCATAATAAACAACAAATGTCATCTATGATAATTGTGATTAATAGTATAATTAATAAATTGATAAACATTTTTATTTCTATAAGTATGGCTGAGTAGATACCCTGAATCATTGTCTCAATTGAATCAATTACAATTCCAGTTAAAATATAGCATTATTTTTCAAAGCATTGTTGAACTGGCATGAAAGTTAGAAATTCAAAAGCCCCAAACAAAATTAAAGCATTACTGCTTACTCTAAGAGGTAAAAAATAATAAATCTGGCATTCATCTGAGGGTTTGAGACCTTGCTATTCTAATCGGCAGGTTTGTGGAGTTAGGGACAGAAGACAAAGGCAGCACTCTGTTTATAGGGGGAATTTAGGATGAGACACTCCAGATAGCTGGAAAATGTTTACTGGAGCTTTGTTCTTGCTTTTATTTTTGTTGGATGGCAAATCATGCTTTCTATAAAATTTTTAAATCCTCAAAATAAATTTAATTTAGAGTAATTTTGTTTGGTACTGGTCATGGGCAAATGGGAGAAGTAAATGCAACTTTTCTGAAAAATATCACTTTTGACACAACCCTCAAATAATTCCCACAGATAAAGTTCCAAGGATAAATAACTCAGAACTGCAAATCATAAAACACACATACAAAAACAAGATATTATATGTAGAAGTCTGTAGAAATAATAGCAGAAATAAGCTGACAAACATTAAGAAAAGGAATTATTTGAAACACACTAAGAAATAACTATTATATGTCTAAAGAAACAAAAAAGTTTGATATTTTGACTAGCAACTAGGAGACTATAAAAATGAACGTTCAGATTTGAAAAGGAACCAAATAAAATCTCAGGAAATACTGTACTAACTAAACTTAAGTCAATAACTGAATTAAATTCAGCAGCAGAGATAAATTATGAGCTGGAAGAGATATTGTCCAGAAAATGGTCTAGAGAGACAAAGAGATGGAAGACAAAAAAATGAAGTGAAGGGGCATAGACAGAAAAGGGCTGATCAATATCTAATCGCTGTTTCAAAGGGAGATAGAAAAAATGGGAAATAGATGATCACAGAAAGAGATAATAGTTGAGAACGTCATAGAATGTTAAAAAAAAACCACTAATTCTCAGTTCTAAGAATATCAATGAATACTAAGGAGGGTAAATAAATACATTTGCAAGATGACAAATCATTACAAAACTGTGAAACATGGAAAAAAAAAAAAGTCTTTAATGAAGCCAAGGAGAATAAACAAATTACCCACAAAGAAAAGGCAATTATATTTCTAGGTACTTGGTACTTTTTTGTTGCCATAGAAAAATGGTTATCATTTTGAAAATTCTTTAATGAAGCCAAGGAGAATAAACAAATTACCCACAAAGAAAAGGCAATTATATTGGTAGCTGACTTCACAACCGCAGAAAGAAAAAAAAATAGATGTCTTGAATACTATTTTCAAGATGCTGAGATGAAATAACTATAATCTTAAAGCTTTGTACTCAGCAAAAATATCAACCAAGAATAAGGGAGGATAAGGATATTTTCAGACCAAGAGAGTTAACATAAGAATTAAATATTTAAAGCTGTGCTTCAGAAAGAAAGATAATGATCCCAGATAGAAATCTGAGATGAAAGAAAAATAATGGACAAAGATGCTGGTAAATATGTGAATAAATCATAAAATAAGAATGTCTATACAACTATGATTTATCAGTAATATTTAAACACTGAAACACTAAAAAAAGAATGTCTTGGGTGTAGGTGGATGGGAACAGATTCAAAATAAATTATAGGTCTCATACACTTACAAGGGAAATGATAGAATTTAAAGGATTTTTATATTCATGTAAGGTTGCCAGATTTAAGAAATAAAAATATGCTTTTCATTCATTGTTTACCTAAAATTCAAATTCAACTAAGTGTCCTATTTTTTAGTCTGGCAACCCTATGTTAATTGATCTGTAGGAAAAAAAATTATGCTTAAATTTAAGTATGCAGAGTTAGATAATATAAAATCAATTAATGCATTTTGCCACATTTACAGATTGAAAAGAAAAATGATATGACAACTTCAATAAATATAAAAACATTAATCAATAAAATTCAATATTCATTAATAGTAATCTTCAAATGGAAACAGATGATACACTTTTTTAGTCTGCTTATGAGTATTATGAAAATCCTTAGTAAATGTCTTACTTTGTGGTGACATTATAAAGTAATATTCTTTAGAATCAGGGATGACACAAGAATGGTTACTATCACTACATTTATTCCACATTGTGTTCGAGGTTCTGACCACTGGAATAAGAGAAGAAAAGAAAATTATAAATTCTCACAATTGGAAAGGAAGAAAGCAAGTCATTCTCTCAGATTATGTAATTGTCCACCTAAAAGAAAGTAATCTACAGGTAATTGTCAATATATTATTGATGTAATTATGGTGTGTGCTAAACTGGCTAGATAAGTAGTGATAGGTAGTGACTTTGGATTTGGACTCCCACTAACTTGGAATATTTCTGAGTTAATTTTACAAAATCAGCATATTTCTTGTTTAAAAAGAGAGAGAATCACAATGTTGCTGGAAATCTATATATCTATAGATAGATAGATAGATAGATAGATAGATAGATAGATAGATAGATAGATGATAGATAGATAATCTTGTTCTGTTGTCCAGACTGGTGTGCAGTGGCACGAATTGTAGCCTCAATCTCCAGGTACTCAAGCGATACTCCCACCTCAGCCTCCCAAGTAAATATGACCACAAGTGCACACCATCTAGCTCGGCTAATTTTGTTTTGTTTTGTTTTGTTTTGTTTTGTTTTGTTTTGTTTTGTTTGTAGAGACGAGGTCTCACTATGTTGTGCATGGCCTTAGACTCCTGGACTCAAGCAATCCTCCCACCTGGGTCTCCCAAACTGCTAAGATTACAGGCATGAGCCACCATACCTAGCCATAAATATTTTTAAATAAAATATAAAATACTATTGTATTTTTATATGTCAACATTAATGGAAAATATAATTTTCAAAATGATATCATTTTTCTATGGCAACACAAAAGTACCAAGTACCTAGAAATAAATTTAACAAAAATTGGATAAGCATTGTGAAAAAAATATTAACTTTTATAAAGGCAATAAAGAAAACATAAGCAAAGGGTGAATTATGCCATGAATCCATAAACACAATTGCATGTGCACATGCATACATACCCACAAGATTGGTAATTGATAATAGAATGGGAGCTTTTGCTGAGTGGGGAAAACATACTTAGTTGTGGGCCAATTAGTTATCATATAGAAGGAAAATAAAAGTGGATTGCTAACTTGCCACAAAAAAATAAAGTTATAATATTTATGATTGGAAGGGAAATCTATAAAACTAGTAGAATACCATGAGGAAAAACAGGTTTATGACTGTAGGTTAAATATAAAAAATATACACCATAAAGGAAATTATAAATTAAACTACAGTAAAATTAACAACTTCTGTTCATCAAAGTTTAAAAGATAATTCATAAACTAGAAGACATAAGCAACACATATTAGCCACAAATGCATATGACCCCCAAAATGTTTTAAAACCCTATAAATCAGTAAGAAAAAGATAAACATTTAAATAGTAAAAAATAAAACAGGTAAAAAACACAGAAACACTTTTTACAGAGTAGAAAACACAAAATTCTTGTAAATATATGAAAAATTTTCAGCTTCATTAGTAATCAGAAAAAATTTAAATAACAATGAAAGTTCCATATATAATGACAAAAGTTGTAAAATTTAAGAAACGGGACAATACTACATGTTGGCAGGATAAAAGGATATATATTAATGAAAATTCTCTTCCACTGCTAGTGGGAAGATACATTGAAACAACCTTTTGGGAAAGTTGAGCATTACCTGGTAAAGTGGAGTGTGTGTGAAACCTGCAATCCAGAAGCTCTGTATCTACACATAAAGCTTAGAGAAACCCTTGCACAAGTGTTTCAGAAGCATTGCAAGAATCAAGAAAAAGAGCATCAGTGGTTAAGAATGACAAACAACGTAGTCAGGCTCTTAGATTGAAATCTCCTCTCTGCTACTTTATAATTCTATTTTAGTTAATTTATTAGTATTGTTATGTTCTTGCATCCTCAACTGCAAGTTGAAAATAACAATAGTACCTATTTCATAGGCTTGTGTTGATATTTAAATATTTAAAAGTGCTTGGAATAGTGCCTGGCACATAGTAAGTATTATACTGTTATCTGTTATTATTTACAACAGCATTGTTAATCATCAAAAAAAAACCTGGAAATACTGCAAATATTTGCCACTAGGATATGTGTGTATAAAACTATATGTATACACACATATATATTCATATTATGTACACACATAAACACAATGGAATACAATATAACAGCAAAAATAAAAACTTTAGAATAAACAAGATAAGCAACTCAGACTATACAATATGATTCAATTTATGTGATTTTTTAAGGCAAAATGTTACATCGTTTAAGAAGGTATATTTTACTAAACTTGGGGAAAAAGAGAAGGAATGATTTACATAAATTAAGAATTTCAGAATGGTTATATCCTCTTTGGAAACAATGAGCGGAATGAAAGTTGGGAGAGTGACCCAAGGGTTTCTATAGTACTACTAATATTCTCTCTCTTAGCCTATAAAAAGATTGAGATTTATTTAGTCTTCAAACTGTGTGTATACCTCTTGTGCACATTTTATGTTCTGTATTTTGCCAAATATAGTGTGAAGTATTTTGATGTGAAATATTCCACAAACTCAAGGTGTAAATATGGCTTCTTTGCTGTAACTTTAAAATTAATTGCTTTACTTCTCACTTGCCTTGTTGATATGGTTTGGCTCTGTGTTGTCAACCCAAATCTCATGTGGAATTGTAATCCCCGTGTGTTGAAAGTAGGGCCTGGTTGGAGGTGATTGGAGCATGGGGGTGGTTTCCAGTGGTTCAGCATCATCTCCCTAGTGCTGTCTCGTGATAGGGTTATCACGAGATCTAATTATTTAAAAGTGGCTCTTCCCCTTTCTCTCACTCTCCTGCTGCCATTTAAGATATGCCTTGCTTCCCCTCACTTTCAGCCATGATTATAAGTTTCCTGAGTCCTCCCGAGCCACATGGAACTGTGAGTCAATTAAACCTCTTTATAAATCACTCAGTCTCAGGTAGTTTTTTATAGCAGTGTGGGAACAGATAATACACTTGTTAACAAGAAAACCATTTCCTCTCTAAAATACCACCTCCTTTACAAGTTGTCCTAAACATGGGCTTTTTTCCACACCTAAGGAACTAAGATACACGAGTCGTGGATATTTTCTCTCTCTCATTTTCACTGCTTTTCACAATTGTATTGCAATGCTAGAAGCTAATCCAAAACAATTTTACTGACGATGGGGATGCAATATGACCCAGATGGAAAATTTATATTATAAACATCTCATCAGCAGCAATTTCTGAGATGAGGTTAGAGCAGCAGTAGAAATACAAAAGAAATAGAAGGAAACGGAGAATGGAATCATAGATAGCAGAAAAACATTTACCCCTTAAAATGTCAAATTGGGGCTAACAAAACCAAATTAGCCTCAAACAAATTTTACCTCTCCTTAGTAATAATGATCCCTAAAAGTATACTTCCTGAAACAGAAAACAAGCCCTGGTTAACACTAAGGATGCTGTATTTCTTTTGAATTTCCCATTTTCTTCATGCAGAGCAATGTGTCAAATCCAAGCTGAGCTTCCTGCACAGGGCTGCTTAGGATCTGTTCATGTTACACAAAGTGAGTTACTGGGTTGGAGGTTTCTAACAGAGAGAGTCAGAATATAGATGAGAAAAAATAGAAGAATGGCATTTTTAAATGCTTATTAGATGCGACATAAAAAATGTATTCTAAGGCCTGTATTAAAAAGATTTTGCCCATAATTCCAGGGTAGAAAATGTTAAGCATGACTGCACAGAAATGACGAGGCATTGATTTATGTATAGACTAGGGAAGACAACAATTTTTTGGTTAGACTATTCCATCACACATTATAAAATGGCCTTTTTTACTGTTTAGTTCAATAAATCTTCTTGTCTATTAATCTGTGAATTGCTGGCTCAAGCTACCATGATTTTCTCACTGAAATAAAGTCTGTGGGAGAGGCCCCTGGCATAAAGTAAAATCTTATATCAAGTGCAAAATTTTTCTGTCCCCTGCAGGCCCACTGCAAGATATTACTGTGTTTGCTTACTAACATAAGCTAGAGAAATTTCCATTAATGTTTAAAGCAGTTGTAACCCCCATGAGGACCCAAAGTCACTTAAAATCTTTTAAGTGTTTTTCATAACCCACATTAATCACAATTTCAGTCAAGACATACATGACAAGGAATGATGAGCAAATAAAATGTTATAAATAAAATGTCCAGAAAATATTTATTATTATTACATTATAGTATAGTTTATGAAGTTAAAAAAAGAAGATAACAAATATTAGCTAACAATGATATAAACCTGATAAAACAATAATTGGAACTAAAGTGTTCTAATGTCCTAAAATTCTAAAGCCAAGGCTTTGGTAGTTGGGAACAAGAACAGCTATACTCCAGAGGCCAATGTGGGGAAAGTGGAGCCAGTCCTTCAAAGTCAAGGATGCAGCAAGTAAGAAAGAATGAGCTGTCTAGACGTGTGACAGTAGGATGAGCCAAGGAAGCTCTGTGGCTGAGTCTTCTGGCAACACAATTTTGGAGATATTGACTCTTGAAAGAGAAGCTGAGTCTGAGTTACCTGCTCTGAACCCAAAACACTTAAGAGCACAAAAATTCTATAGGGTTAGTTGGCAAAATTTCCAGAGATAAAAATGAAAAATTATGAATAACTTCACAAAGATTGCACAGACATAAGAAAGTAACCCACTTTGAGTCAAATCCAGCCAAAACAAGAAATAAAAGAGTAATAATAAATTAATACCTGCAAGACAAAGATTTTGAAATTGTCAGTCCTGGCAGTCAGAAGAACTATGTATGAAATATTTAGAAAAATAAAATGGGCAATAGCAAAAATAAGCATAAATCAAGAAAATATCAGAAGTGAACACACAAAATTGAAAAATAGAAATTCTAGAAATAAATTTGAAATAAATAATTCAACAAATGTTTAAAACAGCCAGAAAGATATAGTTGAAATGATAATTAGAGAGCTAGAGATACACAGAAATAATTTATCTGGAATGACAAAAGAGAGATAAAGAAATGAAAAATGTGACATAGGTTAGGAGATGTGGGTGTAATAAGTCTTATCTATTGCGATTACAGAAGACAAATATTTGACTTTATCATGGGGCCACTACATAATATATTGTTCAGTCTTAAGTTTTTATTAAAAAAAACTTAAGGCTAATCACTTAAAGAACAGAATGTGTAAATTGCAAAACAAATGTTGGGAGGAGTATAGTAAGAGGGAAAATATGTTAATCAATCAGTCTAAAAAAAGTAATGAAGGAGAACATATATAAAGAGAGAAAAGCAGAATAGATAGAAACAAAAACACAAGAGGAACTTGAGAGGAAAAACAAATCTAAGCATATAAATACCCATGATAAATATAAATAAGCTAAATTTTGCATTGACAGATACTGTCAGAGAAGACATGGAGTTAGCATACTTACTATATATCAAGTAATTACAGTTAGTTTTAATATTGATGTTTAACACACAGACCTTCTATTTTTAACTAATGAAGGCCTCTAAAGTTAAGTTCTGAGCTCTTGACATGACAACAGAGGTAGCTAGAATTGCTCTAGATTTAAGTTCCCATTTCTCCAAGATGTGTTGGTTTCTAAAACGACAGAGAATGGTATTTAGAGACCATGATCAAGGTACTACGGAGGTTCAATCCTAGTGAACTGATGAAGTTTCTAGGCCTTTCCAGTAGACAAAGCAAGGAAATAGGCATTTCTTAAAAGGGAATGCAGCATAAAGCATGAGTTCATATCAGTAATTCCTATTCAGAATTCAATTATTTCTATCTCTTTTCTCTTGCACTAAAAATTTTCAGTTCCTAATGACATTAACATATTTTATTTTATTCTACTACTAATAAAATAACAATCCTAATGATACAGGAATTAAAAAGAAATTACTTAGGCAGAGAGTGAGGGTATGGAAGTCCTCGGTAAGGTTTTCCTTTCAATGAAAAGCAGCCCCAAATTATTTTTCCTTCTAACAAAAAAAAGCAGCCTGTAAAATCGAGCTGCAGACATAGATGCTGGCAGTTGTGCCAATCATGTTCAAGATGGTGGCTCTATCCTCCCTTCCTTTTGTCAGCTACATGTACAGTAAGAAGCAGACAAGATGGCACCAATCAACTGAAAAGTTCACTTGCATAATAAGATTAGGGTGGGGTGACCAACCTTCCCCACATGCTACATAAATGTCACACCTGATCCAACCAATCTGTGAGCCCTATGTAAATCAGACACCGCCTACACAAGCTGGACTATAAAATCCGGCACATCTGCCACCAGCCAGTCTTTTCCACCCAGAAGACCCTGTCTCTCAATAGAGAAAGCTGTTTTTCTTTCTCTTTTCTTCTGCCTATTAAACCTCTGCTCCTCAACTCCTTGTGTGTGTCTGTGTCCTAATTTTTCATGGCATGAGATGACAAACCCCAGGTATATACCCCAGACAACATAGCAGCTTCATATTGGGGGCTTAACTAGAATACGAAGGTACAACATTCATTGAAACGGTGAGTAGGGGAGTGGACTGCACCTCTGTCCTTTCATTTTGGGGCTCTCAGTCTCCATTTTAGAACCAAATCAAACCAAATACTGGGCCTACTTCAACCATTTAAAAATGATTAGCTTGGGTTCTAGACTTAAAAAACTGGGTGGACAGGATTACATGGAGAATCCCCCAGCACCCATGGGTTGTTAGGCATGTTGGCCATCTTTGAACCAGCTTCTTTTCATAGAGAACTTAGCCATCATGTAGGGCTAGTGGAAGTCCTGGGGCAACTGAGGATTTCTGGCTGGGGCTACCTCCCACTGTTATCCAAAGGCTCTCCAACTTTCCTATCACAATTTCCTCATTTCCTGGTTGCAACCACCACATTTCTTATTCTCTCTGAGTATGCAATGTGCAGGAATTTTTATAGTTCATGGAAGTAATCTTGTTTGGCAAGATCAGGGAATGTCATAGTAATCAGGGATATAGCTCAAGGGAAGGCATCTTTGTGATTTTCTAGGAACAGAACCCCCCAACCCTTCCACAGTAGGCATTACTTTTGGCCCTTGGTCTAGAGAGCACATGACAGTTCCAGGTCTCTCTCTGCCCTTGGCCTGGAGAACACATGGCATGTCATGGTCACTTTGCTGTTGGTCTGGAGAGCACATAGCAGTTGAAGGTTAAAAGAGGCACCTAGAGGAATGGGGATCCTTCTCCATGAGGCAAATTGTTGGTCCTTTACTGAAACACTCTAGCTTCCCAATTCTCCCTTTTTGCAGCCTTCTACTAGAGACCAGGCTGCTTCTGTGAATGACAAAACTCTGCCTTCAACAACTAGGAGTAAAATATCCTTCAAAGCTAAATTTTAGTCTCCATACTGTCCCATCAGCAGGAAAACGGGCATTTGGTCCCTATATTCTTTTAAGGCACCTATCCTGCCTCTAATTAGAATGGTACTTAATTAGTAAGGGGATTTTAAGTTCAGAAATTAACTGTAACCATTCTCTAAGAGTAAATGCTTTAGCACAGGCCATAATAGCAGGATATAGAGCTCAAACTAGCACACTTTCTCCATTAAGGAGGGAAATGCAACTGTCACATAGTCTCTCCTGAGATCTTCAGGGAGCCAGGCAGGTCACACAAGTCCAGGACATTCAAAGGGAAATCACAGGCAGAGGACTAGAGCTGCATGGGTGAGCATGACTAATCCCAATTTCTTAGTTTCTCTGGTTCCATCGCTGGGGTTCACACTTGAAACCACGGGTGGCACGTTCAACAAGGTGCCAAGAAACAGGAACCAAGAGGGAAAAAACGCAGAAAGGACACCCCCCTACTGTCTTCCTCTCCACCCTGGGTCACACCAAAAGGAAGGAGATTAAAGGCATGCCTTTTTCTCACTTCTCATTCTAGAAAGGTACCATCGTCAGCCTGCACTGTCCTGGAGTCCATTCTGAAACACAAAGACTCATTTCACCCTGAGACTTTAAAGAAAAAGTGGCTCATTTTCTTTTACACAAGGGCATGACCTTCTTACTAGACCTTTGCAGGCATTACAAAATCAACCCAGCTCTTTTAGTAGTTGTATCAGGCAGGCCTATAGAGAATGATTCTCCTAAGTTAGAGAAGCAACTTCCAGGGGAGGAATCTGAGGATCCCCCTTAGTTGGGTTCCCCTCAAGTTCCCTTCTCATTACAGGACCTTGGGGAAATAAACGGAGACTTCGGCCAATTTTCTAACGACCCTGATAGATATACAGAAATTTTCCAGAATTTAACTCAAGTGTTTGACCTTTCATGAAGGGATGTTATCCTGCTTCTAAACCAAACCCTAACTGCAGCTGAAAAACAGCCAGTTCTGCAGGCAGCAGATAATTTTGGCTATGAGTAATGTGTCTCCTGTGATAGGTAAAAAGGGAAAAGAAAAAATAGGGAAGGTGAAAAATAGAGGAAACAACTTTGCCAATAGAAGGAAAGCAGTATTTCTTGACAACCCTAACTGGAAAATCTAGACTTTTCTGTGGTGTTTTTCCTTCTTTCATGATTTAAAATGGCTTCTATCTATTCTTTTCTAATGTTCCTACAAATTGGGAAAAGTTAATTTCCCCAAATCTTAAAAGGCTTGGCTTAGAGTTCAGCTTGGGAAAAGGGAACCCAGAAGCCTGACATGCTAGCAAAAACGTAAAAGTATTTTTTTTTACCAGTCAGGCTTTTGGCTTCTCTCTCACTGTGCAAATCAGTAAACAAAATAATAAGGAACAATTTTTATATTCTCTGTAAAGTTTTAATCAATGAAAGAGGATTTGTGAGGTTGGTATTACACTGTAGCCAATCTAGTGTACTTTGTGTGTCTTTCTATATAGTTCTGTCAAAAGAAAGAGTACCTAGGTTAGGATACAGGCCCAGGATGCCATAAGCCTGCTGTTCAAGCCAGATCAACAAAATGGTCCGTAATAAATTTTACCTCCATCTTGTTTCATGTCCTTGGGAACATGTCCTATAACCACACGACAATACCTATTTTTAGTCTCTGTCTTCTTGTGCTAAGTCAGTTCCTGGGTGAGGGCCACAAATTCAGAAAAGCCAGTTTATCAATCTGGGTAGGGCTAGCTAATACATCAAGGGCAGGGTTTACAGAATATCTTAAGCACTGATCTTGAGAGGATCAGAATCTTGTAGCTTCCCGCTGTGTGACTCCTGAGCCATGGTTTCTAATCTTGTGGCTAGTTTCTTGGTCTGATCCCCAGGCTAGAGGGAAATATATCTTGGGAAGGGGCTGTTATCATCTTTGTTTTGGGCTATAGTCTGTAGACCAGGCTCCTCCCAAAGTTGGTTTGGCCTACACTCAGGGATAGGCAAGGACAGCCTGGGGGCTGGAAACAAAATGAAGTTGGATGAGATCTTTTTCACTGTCTCCGTCACCACTTTGCAATGACGGTTTCAAAAGCTGCTTACCACCCCTTTAAAAATACCTTGTACACTCAAGGTTAAGTCATAATCTAATTAAGATTTGTTTGTTTCATCTGTGAGGTTACTGTTTGTAAAGTTCAAGAGCCGAAAATCTTAACTGCTTGACATGGCTAATGTCCTTTGAAAGGATTTAAAAAGATTTTCTTAAAGAGTGCTCAGCTTAATTAAAAGTGGAAATTCTAGTTATAGGTAGATTTAAAAGACCTTTATGTATTTTTCTTCTTGGATCTTCTTTTTCTGGGAAAAAAAAAGGGTTTTTTCATCTCAGTTGACTAAATTACTTATTCCCATTTTTTTTTTCTGTCTTGCCACTCTTAATGCACACATGAGATGCTCTAAGCTAAAGTCTGATAGCCTGAGACTCCTTGAGGAAAACAGAGGAAATGCCACAGATGCCATTTTTTGGGGAAAAAAACCCTCTGTTTTCCTCATGAAACCCAGTAATTCAGAGCAGATAGTTCCCTCTCAAAGTCAAAGGCTCTGTTCTGTTTCGCATTGTGTTATCTGACATTTTTAAGTTTTGGGGCATCAGAAATTACCTCACATTAGAGAGTTTTGTTGTGTAATAACTAAGAAGGAAATATACTTTAAGGGATGCCTAATAATAGTTATGGAGGGATATTGAATTCTGCACATTTGGATCAGAGAATCGTGCTCTTGACCACCTGAAAGATATGGAAACATCCTCATCCCCCACTGAGAGATGAGACTACCATGGGGGATGGGGTGTTTACAAAATAAGCTGATTGGCTTTCAGTTGCCTTGCAATGAAATGCATAGAAGAAGCACTGCACTCTCTTCTCCCATAGTATCTCCCTCCTTTTGGGGATCCAAAATCTAGTATAAAAAGGCACACTTAATTTTGGGATCTGTGTATTATATAGTATTTTATAGTGTATTATATAGTATTATATTACATATAGTATATATTGTATATAGTATATATTGTATATAGTATATATTGTATTATAGTATATATCGTATTATAGTATATACAGTCTTTTCACAAATTCAGTGTTGAAATAAAAGCACAGAAAGGTTGTCTTAAAATGCTAATCGGCCCTTTAGCAAAGGGGATTATAAAAGGTTTGTAAAGAGTACAACTCATGATCAAATTGGTTAAAATTAGATGGAATCATCTATAAGGTTTTTTAAAAACAAACTGAGGTTAACATTAATAAACTAATGCAAGGGTAAAATTTGGCTTTCAACAGGATTTTCATGTAACAGTAAAGGCTAATGAAAGGTTTTTGCCTTTTGAGTCATCATTTTGACAAAATAAATAATTTATGGCAATCTGGAATTCTATTTTATAACATCAAGTGTTTTAACACTCTAACATTTAACAGGCTCCCTAAAATCTAACTTCAAGTTTCAAAATTGTCTTTCCTGATGCCTTGCTTTCTGGATGGCTCAGAGGGCCCCTGAAACATCCAGAGAAGAGGTAAACAGGATCATTTGAATATGTTTAGTTACATGGGATTGCCAAAATGATGTTCAATCTTCTTTAGGTTATATTTTAGTGAATAATACTAATATACGTCACAAAATTGTATGGGATTTCTAAAATTCTAAAGTCTAACTATATGCTATCAATCATAATTAAGGTTAAAGTTATTGTAAACCACAGAGATAACTAAACTTCTTTGTCAGTAATATTTTTAACTGTAACTACCCTGGATATTTTGTCATTTGCAGACAATTGTTGTCTTGCTTTGTTCCTTCTCAAAAGATGGTTTCTAATCAAGCTATAGGACTTTAACAGGTGTTCTCAAATGCAGTTTTCTAACAGCATTGAAAACTGTAACATTGGAATAGAGAAAAAACGTACAGGACCCATGAAGAGCTAAAATATTCATGAATATCAAGCAAGAGTTAAGTGGAATGAACTCAGGAAACTGAAGCAAATCTTTTTGATTTTTGGCTGGAATATTGCTAATTCATGTTTTATTTTTCAGAGTCAATGAAACTTATTTTGAACTATTTACAGCCTTTAACAATTAAGTAAGATATACTCCTGTGAACAAAATTTGGAGCACGTTTGTTTCTCTCTGTGTGGTTCCTCTAGAATTTGTATACTATCTGTAAGTACTCTTAACTTATGGCAATATAGTTGTTTGCATCAATGAATAATAATCCATTTTTCTTTTGCAACAGGACACAATTGGAAAAACTGATTGTTTTATCAAGGCTTTTACTGGAGGGGTATGCTTCCCTTTAAGGAGTGAATCTCAACTTGCAGGGCCAATAAAAGCCCCATGGGGAGAACTGGTCTCATACCCCTGCCTACACAGTCCCCATACAGGGTTCCTGACTTGTGGTCAGTAAATTATGTTACTTTCTTACAGGTCCAGGAGCTCCAAGATTATGTTGAGACCTTAAGAGGAGAGGATCACCCAACTCACAGGTATTTGAAGATACAAACCCATGGCTGGGCTTGGCTTTAAAAAGTATTATCTGAGATTCCTTGTGGAATAAAGTTCCATCAAAGCCAATCCAAAAGGCCTATGTAGAAACAACCATTCTTGCTGCATGTTATGCAAATAATCAGGCCAAGCATAAGACTAAAGTTTATTCTACAAACAACACAGTCCTATCATAATTTGCTTTTTACCAAAAATGAGGGCTGGAAAGAGAAATTATGCCCCAAAGCTTATCATGTATTTGTCATTAAAGCCTAGTTTCACTAATTGTTTTTAAGCTTTTTGCCTACATTTTAGACTAACTCTGCTTATTTCTGTAAATCAAGTGGTGATCTCCTGCAGCTTGGAAGAAACAAAAAGGGATTGGTAATGTAAAAATCTGGATCAATATGCTAGTTCTGGGCAATTAACCCACAAATTCTGCTAGGTAATGAAAGTGAGTAGGAAGTCCATAACCCAGAGGTTTTTTGCTTGAGCTATTAAAACCAAGGAATTTCATAGACCCACAGAGGGAAATTCTATATCTCGGCAAGTCAAATTTTATATGGAAAAAATCTACTACGTCACCTTTGCAGGAATTGCTATACTCATTCTACTATTTCCAATAGAGTTATACACGATAGCACCTTCTAGCTGAAATATTGGACAGAGAGTTTCCACTGCTGTAATATTTTGCTTAATTATTATCCTTGTAGCAAGGATAATAGTTACCAACAAAAAGGAAGCATGAAAGTTTTACTAGAACTGCTAGAACTTTTTATTAGGTTTGGTAATATGTCACACCCTAGCTATGCAAAGAAGGCTATAAAGAAAAGAGATTTTATATAAGAAATGATCTTGTATGGTAAATACTTGTCCTAAAGAAAATAGCTGGTTCTTTAAAAGAGGAATGTTTAGGACAAATCAGAAGGTCTAAGCATGTCTTAGATGGTCTGTGGAAATCATGAAGGGATTAATAATTGCAGGAAAGATTTAGCCAAGGTTTAAAGTTAGCCGAGGTTAACTAAAGTTACTCTAGCCACCCAATTCCAATGCCACTTATCCTAAAAGGAATGTTACTTTTATACTAATGTTTCAGCAACATCTGTTGGAGGCAAAGCAGTTTTACAACCCATCGGAATGGCTGACACAATCAAACTCCAAACGGTGTTGCAGACAGGACCACACATGGACATGTCTTTCTTCCAAGGACCTTAGATTTACCCCAGGAAAAGCCCTAGCTACTGTTCCCACACAATACCCTTATTTAGGAGAAAGTAGCCAGGAAGGGTCATCATCCAACACCCCCTAAAAGCAGTTAGGGTTACCACTCCACAGGGGAAAATAATACAGGAGTTAAGAAGAAATTAGTTAGGCAGATAGTGAGGCCATAGAAGTCCTCAGTAAGGTTTTCCTT
Organism: Hylobates moloch; assembly: GCF_009828535.3. Taxonomy (NCBI): domain Eukaryota; kingdom Metazoa; phylum Chordata; class Mammalia; order Primates; family Hylobatidae; genus Hylobates; species Hylobates moloch. The sequence continues at coordinate 170,610,882 of NW_026652276.1, read as the reverse complement.
TTAACGAAAAGCAGCAATTATTTTCCTTTCTAACAAAGAGCAGCCGGTAAAATTGAGCTGCAGACATAGATGCCAGCAGTTGTTCCAGTCATGTTCAAGATGGTGGCTCCAACTTTCCTTCTTTTTGTCAGCCACATGTACAGTAAGGAGCAGACAAGATGGCACCAATCAACTGAAAAGTTCACTTGCATAATAAGATTAGGGTGGGGTGACCAGCCTTCCCCACGTGCTATGTAAACATCATACTGTATCAAACCAATCTGTGAGCCCTACGTAAATCAAACCCTGCCTCCTCAGGCTGGACTATAAATTCCAGCGCATCCACCACCAGCTGGTCTTTTCCACTCAGAAGACCCCTGTCTCTCAATAGAGAGAGCTGTTTTTCCTTCCCATTTCTTCTGCCTATTAAACCTCTGCCCCTAAACTCCTCGTGTGTGTCTGTATCCTAAATTTCCTGGCACAAGACAATGAACCCCAGATATATACCCCAGACAATATAGCCACTTCACCAATATTGTAATGAATACAATTATTGGAAACAACATTTAAAAATTTTAAGTATATCATATTATCCTTAGAGTATAACACACTAGTGATCTATGGTAAATTTACTGGAATTTAGGATCACTTATAATAATTCTCCTTTATATGGTTTATATCACCACATTGAACCAAAGTCAGATTCATTAGCTCATTTTATTTTTGTATTTTAGCTCCTGCTTTTGTGCTTCTCTCTTTTTTTAATTTTAATTTTTATTTTTTGAGACAGAATTTGAGTCTGTTGCCCAGGCTGGAGTGCAGTGGTGCAATCTTGGCTCACTGCAACCTCCACCTCCCAGATTTTGAGCAATTTTCCTGCCTTAGCCTCCCAAGTAACTGTGATTATAGGCATGCACCATCACACCCAGCTAACTTTTTTTGTATTTAGGAGAGATGAGGTTTCGCCATGTTGGTCAGGCTGGTTTTGACCTCCTGACCTCAAATGATCTACCCACCTCAGCCTCTCAACATGCTGGGATTACAGGTGTGAGCCACCATGCCTGGCCCTTTAGTGCTTCTTGTATTAATTTTCAGAAATTATATAAAAACACATTTACATGGTTTCAAAGTCAAATGCACAAAATGTGGCATATTTAGTGTAGTTTAGTTTCTATTTATGAGCCCTCCATATGTTCTTTTTCTTTCAAAAAGTTCTTATTTATTCATCTTTTTTTAATTTAGGCAAATATATATAAGCAAATATAATATATATATAATTATATAGGAAAACAATAATACATTATACATATTCTCTCCACCTTATTATTTTATTCCATAGCAGTACATAGAGAATTTCCTCATTCTTTTAGAATTGAATAAAACTTCATCGTGTGGATATAATCATCTTTTACATAGTCCCAAATCCAAACATCCATGAAAGGGCATGGATAAATAAATATCCCTGCAATGAATAGTTCCATGCAAACTTTTTTTTGTGTTTTTACTAGAGTATCTTTGAGATAAATTCCAATCAGAGCGATTGCTGGGTGAAAAAGTAAAAGCATTCATAGTTTTACTACAAATTGTAAAGCTTCTCTTCATAACAGTTTATCATTTTATATTCCCTCTAGAAACATATGAGAGCACCTGTTTCCCCACAGGCTTGACCAAATAGTATGTTGTCAAATATAAACTTTTGCCAATCTAATAAAAATGGAATTTCATTGCAGTTTCAATTTGCATTTTAACTTCTTGGGAAAAAATTTGAGAAACATTTCATATGTTTAAGGGTCATTTATTTCTCTTTCTCCATGAAGTGCTCATTTTTCTCCACAGTTATAATTCCTCTCTATTTTAGAAGGCCTGTATCATATTAACTCTTTATTTCCTAAATGAATTGCAAATATTTTTTGTAGTTTATCATTTATCTTTGACTTTGTTTATAGTTATTTTGCCATTCAAATTTTTAGTGTTCCAAAGAGTCAGTCTTTTCTTTACTGCTTTTATTTTTTAATCAGAGTTAAGAAAGTTTTCTCTACTCCCAGGTTACAAAGGACCTCACTCAGCTTTCCTCCTAGTACTTGTACATCTTATTTTTAAAATTTACATTTCTAATTCATTTTTATTTTTTCTTGAAGTATGGTGTGCAAATGAATGTAATTTTATATTTTTTATATGTCTAGCCAGTTATCCAAACATCAGTTATTTTGATATGATTGACATGAAAAACTGTACATATTTAATGTATACAACCTGAAGAGTTTGGGAACAAGTATACATCCATGAAATTATCACACCATCAAGGTCATAAATATATCCATCACTTCATTTCCCAAAGTTTTCTCCCACCCCACTTTATTGTTATTGTTATAATTCTGTGTGTGTGGTAAGAACACAACATAATATCTACATTTTTTGCAAATTTTAAATATATAATACAGTAAGGTGAGCTATAGGCACTATGTTGTATGGTACATCTGCAGAACTTACGTATTTTGCATAACTGAAACTTTGTACACTTTGCCAACATCACATATTGAAAAGTCTATCTTTTCTTCACCAATTTCATATGCTGACTTCATAATATAGTAAATTTACATGGGGATTTGAATCTATTTCCAGATATTTTCCCATTCTTCTCACAAGTGGCTGGGACTTGTGGTAGTGTGTTGACTGGGTGTAGTGAGAGTGCGCATCCTTTTCTTGTTCTGATTCTCAAGGGGAAAGCTGCCAGCTTTTGCTTTCTGCATCAGTTGAGATGATCACTTGGTTTCTGTTTTTAGTTCTGTTTATGTGATGAATCACATTTATTGATTTGCATATGTTGAACCAACCTTGCACCCCAAGGATAAAGCCTACTTTATTGTGGTGGATTAGCTCTTTGATACTCTACTGGATTTGGTTGGCTAATTTTTTTTTTTAATTCATACAATGTATTTTTTATTTTTTTTCTATTTTATTTTTTAAATTTTACTATTATTATACTTTAAGTTTTAGGGTACGTGTGCACAACATGCAGGTCACATATGTATACATGTGCCATGTTGGTGTGCTGCACCCATTAACTCGTCATTTAGCATTAGGTATATCTCCTAATGCTATCCCTCCCCGCTCCCCCGACCCACAACAGGCCCTGCTGTGTAATGTTCCCCTTCCTGTGTCCATGTGTTCTCATTGTTCAATTCCCACCTATGAGTGAGAACATGCGTTGTTTGGTTTTTTATCCTTGCGATAGTTTACTGAGAATGATGGTTTCCAGTTTCATCCATGTCCCGACAAAGGACATGAACTCATCATTTTTTATGGCTGCATAGTATTCCATGGTGTATATGTGCCACATTTTCTTAATCCAGTCTATCATTGTTGGACATTTGGGTTGGTTCCAAGTCTTTGCTATTGTGAATAGTGCCAATATTTTCTTGAAGATTTTTGCATCTATTTTCCTCAAGGATATTGACCTGATGTTTTTTGTTTCATGTGTCTCTGCCACATTTTGGTATAGGAATGATGCTGGCTTCATTGAACGAGTTAGAAAGGAGTCCCTCATCGTCAATTATTTTGAAGAGTTTCAGTGGGATTACTATCAGCTCTTCTTTATACCTTTGGTAGAATTAGGTGCAAATCTATCTCATCCAGGAATTTTTCTGGTTGGTAGGCTTTTTATAACTAATTCAATTTCAGAACTCATTATTGGTCCACTCAGGGTCTGAATTTCTTCTTGCTTCAATTTTGGGAATTTATATGCTTAATCACCCCTTTGTTATTTCTGATTTTGTTATTTTGTATCTTCTCTTTTTTCTTTATTAGTCTAGCTAGTGGTCTATCAATCTTTTTATGCTTTCAAAAAACAAACTTCTGGTTTGCTTATCTTTTGTACAGTTTTTGCACCTCAGTTTCATTCAGTTGAGCTCTGATTTTGATTATTTTTTTCTCCTGTTATCTTTGTGTTGGTTTGCTTCTGTTTCTCTAGTTCCTGTATGTTTTATGTTATTATGCTAATTTAAGATCTTTCTAACTCTTTGAAGTGAGCATTTAGTGATTAAAAACTTTCCTCTTAACACTGCTTTAGCTGTGACTCAGAGATTCTGAAATGTTTTGTTTTTGTTTTCATTAGTTTCAAAGAATTTCCTAGTTTCTGCCTTAATTTCATTGCTTACCCAAAAGTCATGCAGGAGTTAGTTGTTTAACTTGCATGTAATTTTATGGTTTTGAGATATCTTCTTAGTATTGATTTCTATTTTTATTGCACTGTGATCAGAGAGTGTGGTGGTATGATTTTGTTTTTTTTTAATTTGTTGAGAATTGTTCTATTGCCAATCATGTGATCTATTTTGGAGTATGTGCCATGAGCAGATGGAAAGAATGTATATTCTGTTGTTGTTGAAGGAATGTTCTGTAGATGTCTGTTAGAGCCATTTGGTCAATTGTTGAGTTTAGGTCTCAAATAGCTTTGTTATTTATCTGCTTTGATGATCTGTCTAATACTGACAGTGGGATATTAAAGTTTCCCACTGTCATTTTTTGCTTCTCTAAGTCTCTTCACAGGTCTCTAAGAACTTATTTTATGAATCTGAGTTCTCCAGCATTGGGTGTGTATATATTTAAGAGAGTTAATTCTTCTTGAGTTGAGCTTTTTATCATGATGTAATGCCCTTCTTTGTCTTTTTTATTATTGTGGGATTCATGTCTGTTTTATTTGAAATTAAAATAGTGACCTCTCCCTTTTTACTTTTCCATTTGTTTGTACATTTTTCTCCATTTCTTTACTATGAGCCTATGGGTGTCACTGCAAGAGAAGAGTCCCTTGAAGACAGCATATCACTGGGGCTTGCTTCTTTATCCAACTTGCCACTCTGTGCCATTTAAGTAGGGTTTTTACCTCATTTAAATTCAAGATTAATATTAATAGGTGCAAATTCAATCCTGTAATTGTGTTGTTAGCTGGTTGTTATGCAGACTTGATTGTGTGGTTGCTTTATAGTGTCAATGCTAAATGTGCTTAAGTGTGTTTTTCTCATGGCCAGTAACAATATTGCCATGGTTGGAACTCTCTTAATGACCTCTTGTAATGCAGGTCTGGTGGCAATGAATTATCTAGCACTTGCTTTTCTGAAAAGAATCTTATTTCTCATTCACTTATGAAGCTTAGTTTGGCTGGATATTAAATTCTTGGCTGGAATTTCTTTTAAGAATACTGAATATAGGCAGTCAATCTCTCTGGCTTGCAGGGTTTCTGCTGAAAAGTCCACTGTTGGCCTCACTGGGTTCCCTTTGTAGGTGACCAGCCCCTTCTCTCTAGATGCCCATATTTTTTCTTTCACACTGACCTTGGAGAATCTGATGACTATGTGCCTTATAGATGGTCATCTTGTACAGTATCTCACAGGGGTTCTCCAAATTTCCTGTATTTGTGTGTCAGCTCCTCCAGTCAGATTGGGGAAATTTTTTTGAATAATATCCTTAAGTATGTTTTCCAAATGGCTTGCTTTCTCTCTCTCACTTTCTGGACTGCCAATGGGTTTTAAGTTTGGTCTGCTTGCATAATCCCATGTGTCCCAGAAGTTTTATTTTTTATTTATTTTTGTCTGACTGAGTTGATTTCCACAATTGGTCTCTGAACTCTGATATTTTAACTTCAGCTTGGTCTATTCTGCTGTTAACACTTCTGATTGTTTTATGAAATTCTTATTGTGAGTTTTTCAGCCCTATCAGATCAGTTTGGTTCTTTCTTAAAACGGCTATTTAGTATTTTAGCTCTTGTATTATTTTATTGGATTCCTTAGATTCTGTGGCTTGGGTTTTGACTTTCTCCTGAATCTTGATGGTATTCGTTCCTATTCAGATTCTGAATTCTACATCTGTCATTTCAGCCATTTCAGCCTGGTTAAGAACCATTGCTGGGAAGCCAGAGTAGTTGTTTGGAGATGAGAAGACACTCGGCCTTTTTAGCTGCTAGAGTTCTTGACTGATTCTCATCTGTGTGGGCGGATGTTCCTTCAGTCTTTGAAGTTGCTGGAAGTGTTGCTTTCATATTCTCCAATGCCCTTGAGGGTTTGAATTTGGTATAAGTTGGATTCAGTTGACTGGCTTTGCTTCTGAATGATTTCAGTGGGCTAAGGCTCAGCTTAGCTCTCCTGGGCTGTGTGCTCTAACCCTGAGGGACTGGTATCATGCCCATGGCTTTGTCCTCTGGCCCCTCAAGATTAAGCACCCACTTGCTGTAGGGGCCACAGTTTTCCCAGTCTGATGGCAAAAACATTTTGATGAGGGTTGCTGGCCAAAGCACTTTGTTGGCAAGGTGATGCAGGATCCACACTCACAGCGGTGATGCAGCAGCATTCAAGTGCACATTTGCACTGACCTGATAGGTTTATCTGTTGATCTTCCTACTCGAGATGTGAGTAGTTTACACACAGCAATTAGAGTGTTGTATTTGTCAGTGTACTTATATTACTAGTAAATTTTGTACTTCAGATGATTTTTTATTGCTTATTAATGCCTTTTTCTTACAGATTGAATAACTCTCTTTAGCATTTCTTATAAGACAGGTCTGGTGTTGACAAAATCCCTTAGCTTTTGTTTGTCTGGGAAAGTCTTTATTTTTTCCTTCATGCCTGAAGAATATATTCACTGTATATACTATTCTAGGATGACAGTTTTTTTCTTCCAGCACTTTATATATGTCATGCTACTGTCCCCTGGCCTGTAAGGTTTTGACTGAGAAGTTTGCTGCCGGACATATTAGAGCTCCTTTATGTTTCATTTTTTTTCTTTTAATGCTTTTAGGATCCTTTCTTTATCCTGGACCTTTGGGATTTGATTGTTAAATATCTTCAGGTGATCTTCTTCATGTTAAATCTGGTGTTCTATAACCTTCCTGTATTTGAATATTGATTCCTCACCCTAGGTTTGGAAAGTTCTCTGTTATCTCTTTGAATAAACTTTCTAACCCAACTTCTCTCTCTCACTACCTTATATTTAAGGCCAACGCCTCTTATATTTGCCCTTTTGAGACTATTTTCTAGATCTTTTAGGCATGTTTTATTCCTTTTTATTCTTTTTTATCTTCTCTATGTATTTTCAAATGGCCTGTCTTAAAGCTCTTTCTTCATTCTTTCTCCTGCTTGTTTCATTCTGCTTTTGAGAGACTCAGATGCATTCTTCAGTTTGTCAATTGAATTTTTCAACTCCAGAATTTCAGCTTAGATTTTAAAAAATTATTTCAATCTCTTTGATAAATTTATCTGAAAGAATTCTGAATTCCTTCTCTGTGTTATCTTGAATTTTATTTAGATTCCTTAAAACAGCTATTTTGAATTCTCTGTCTGAAATGCCATATATCTCTGTCACTCCAAGATTGGTTACTGGTGCCTTATTTAGTTCATTTGGTGAGGCACCCACCATCACGCCCAGCAAATTTTTTTGTATTTTTTAGTAGAGACAGGGTTTCACCATGTTGGCCAGGCAGGTCATGAACTCCTGACCTCAGGTGACCCACCTACCTTGGCCTCTGAGAGTGCTGGGATTACAAGCGTGAGCCACTGCACCCAGCCATCAAAGTCCTTTTTACTCTACCTTCTCTTTTCATCACATGGAAGGAGTCTCTCCTGGAGCTGCGAACTGTGCTACCTGGGTTTAGGGGATGGGTGACACAAGTACTAACTTGGCCAGCCCAGCTGGTATCTCACTGAGTCAGATGCACCCCAAGTTCACTGGCTCCAAGCCCAGAACAACATCAGGATTTGCTCAGGAATTGCAGTCCTTGTGGCCTAGACTGCCTTTCAAGTTTATTTAAAATCCCAGAGTACTTTAGTCCATGGTGGTGGGGCTAGCTGGAATCCAGCTTCCAACTGCTGGGACAAATAATTCCCCTTTGACTAGGGCTAGTCTAAATGCTTCCTCTGTGGGTGCTGGCTGAATTTTCTCTATTCTTTTCTGCTGTGACAGGGCAACACTGAGTTCCAATTTAAAGTCCCATAATCACTTCTCTTTTCTTCCCCAAGCACACAGATTCTCTCTCCCCATGCCACACAGCACTGCTAGGGGGTGGGGAAGGAGTGGTGTTGGCAATTCAAGACTGTCTTTCCTACCTTCTTCAGTGCCTCTTTCATTGATATGATGTTAAACTCAGCTACTGTAATTGCTCACCTGATTTTGATTTTTATGAAGGTGCTTTCATGTGTGGATAGTTGTTCAGTTTGGTGTTCCTGCAGGAGAGTCGATCACTTCAAAGGGAATGGGAAGATGTTGGTCAAAGGGTACCAAGTGGCAGTTATGAATAAATCTAAAGATCTAGTGTACAGTATGACTATAGTTAATATTAATGAGGTCAGGCACTGTGGCTCGTGCCTGTAATCCTAGCACTTTGGGAGGCTAATGCAGGCTGATTGCTTGTGCTCAGGAGCTCAAGATCAGCCTGGGTAACAGGACAAAACTCCATCTCTTCAACAAAAAAAAATACAAAAATTAGCCAGATGTGGTGGCATGTGCCTGTGGTCTCAGCTACTCAGGAGGCTGAGGTGGGAGGCTTCCTTGAGCCCAGGAGGCCAAGGTGGCAGTGAGCCATAATTAAGCCATTGCACTCCAGCCTGAGTGACAGAGCAAGACTGTCTCAAAAAATTTTAAAAATATGTATGTATTGTATATATTTTGGTTATCTCCATATTTTTGGAGATATCACAAGTACAACTGTGTGAGGAGATGGATATGCTACTTTGCTTGACTATAGTAATAATTTTACTATATATTTATCAAACATATTGTATACCTCAAATATAAACAATTTTTTCTACAGTTAAGCATGAAGGAAGACTTTACTCAGTCTATTGCAATAGGGGACAGGGACTGAACTCAACTCTGCTGAAACAAAAGGCAGGAAGGTTTTTAAGGTGAGCTAGTGGGAAAGCACTGAAGTACATTAAGGGGAAAGTTGATCAATGAGATGTATCCAGAACATTGGGTTACTCCTGTTATTCCACAATTCACAAATGTTTTTCTCTGTGATCAGGCTACTTCTGTTTGCTAATCAGTGCCCTTCTAAATTAGGCCTGTACAGAACCACAGAGACTGGAAGATGAGGTGCTGTCTTATTTGATATTAATACTTCAAAAAGATATTTCTAGATTCTTCAGAAAGGCATTTCCTGGGTAGTAAAACTGGCAGGATGGCCAGTTCCAGATATCTGACTGGAGATGTCTAGCACTCACTTCCTTCACAAAGAAGAGTCAAAACAGTGAATAGATAACTACCAATCTGAGAACATTAAGGTTGTCTTGGTCACTAGCAACAATATTTTAGATGCTAAAATGCTGCTTGTAAATTCATGTCAGAATGCTAACATACTTCCATTTCTTCATCCCATCCCAAAAAGCACTCAAAGAAGATCACAATAACCATGTGAGGCATTCAGGACACACACACACTTTTGTTCTGCTATCTTTTCTCTGACACTCAGACCACCCTTGCCTATAGCAATCATGTTTGACTATAAGCTACTTGAGGAAAGACTCTTTTCTAATTAAATTTTATAGCTCTTAGAGGTGTTAATACAGTAATGTACAAATGATTATGTTCTAATAATATCTATTGATGCATTAAATAAATAAACATTCCCCTCCCTGGAGATATGTATCAAAGAGCTCATAGCAGAATCTGAACACCTATCTATGGTCAAAATCAGTTTATGTGCCAAATCTATGTAATCTCACATCCACTGCAATCCAACCTTCTTTATTACAATAACAACCAGGTCAAGCTTTTAGAATACAGCCACAAGACCAAAAATCTATTAGACCTGAGTGACAAATAGGAACCACAGAGTTCATGCAGATAGCTCCCTGATACCATAATAAGTGTAAATGAATTTTTTTAAAGGTCTATGTAGAAAAATGTGTAGATAACCAAAAATAAAAGTACTCATTATAAAGTGTTACATGTGCATTTAATACATGCACATTTAATGCATTTCCTACCAGGTGCCAGGTCCTTGTGAGAAATGAAATTAATATTTTCACTGTTTGTCTCCATCAAATGTCTTATTAAAGGTAAGTAGACCTTCTGCTAGCCTATTTAGGTAAGAATATAAAAATATAAGGTTATGGGCCAGGCCGGGTGTGGTGGCTCATGCCTGTAATCCCAGCACTTTGGGAGGCCGAGGTGGGCGGATCACCAGGTCAGGAGATCGAAACCATCCTGGCTAACATGGTGAAACTCTGTCTCTACTAAAAATACAAAAAATTAGCCAGGCATGGTGGCAGGCACCTGTAGTCTCAGTTACTTGGGAGGCTGAGGCAAGAGAATGGCGTGAACCTGGGAGGTGGAGCTTGCAGTGAGCCGAGATCGCACCACTGCACTCCAGCCTGGGCAGCAGAGCAAGACTCTGTTTCAAAATAATAATAATAATAATATAGAGTTATATACATGTGGAGTATTTAGTAAATTGATCTGATCTTATATGAATTATTTCAGGCACTCTTGTCTTCATCTTAAAATGGAATGGGAATCTACATCATTTGGGACTTCCCATTACTCTCAGGAAATAGCCCACCTCTGCTTTTGAAAATAATTCTCCCCAGCTGTATTTTGGTTCCCCTAGTTTTCCAGCTACTCAGAGTTTAGTATTACAATTATCTTATTATTGTTCTCATCTTGAATCATTTCAATAATCCTTAAAACATATTCAGGATTTCATAAACTAAAAAAAAAAAGATACACATATATAAAAGAAAACATCTAAAAAAATCTGTATTCGTTGCCTAATATCACATAACAAATTACCCAAGATCTTAGTGACTTAAAACAATAAACACTTATTAATTCACAGTTTTTGTGGGAAAGAAACTCAGTTGTGGCTTACCTGGGTGGTTCCGCCTTAGGATCACTTATGATCTTAGTGACTTAAAACATTAAACACTTATTAATTCACAGTTTCTGTGGGAAAGGAACTCAGTTGTGGCTTACCTGGGTGGTTCTGCCTTAGGATCACTTAAGAGGTTGCAGTCAGGATGTCAGCCATTTCTGCAGGCATCGGAAGACTTGACTGGGCCTGGAAAATCTGCACATAAGACAGCTCTCTGCCATGGTCCTGGCTGTTGGAAAAGTTCCTCTTTATGAGTTACTTGAGTGTCAGCATGACATGATGGCTAGCTTCCCCCAGCATGAGCAACCTATGAAAGGGCATGACAGAAGTTTTAACACTTTTATGACCTAGAATCAGAAATCATACACCATTATTTTTTTAATCTACTTACACAAGTCAGCACTATTCCATGTGAAAGGGAACTATAGAGGGGCGTGAATACCAGGAGACTAAGATCGCTGGATGCCATATTGGAGGATAGCTATCATAACATTTTTCTTTTGTTCCCACCTATCGATTACATTTACTAAACAATGTTCCTCTCTGGTTGTGCTGCCAAGCTCCTAAAATATTTGATCTACATCTTTCACCTCCTCTCTTTAATGATTCTAATTCCTTCTTATCCTTTTTGTCATCTACTTCAGTGCATACCACTCCATGAAACTATTTCCTCAAAGGTTACCAGTTATCTCTTTCTGCTAAATGTATGACCTTTGCCTTTCCTCAGACTTGTGATTCAACATCTTAAAGTGTTTGCTGCAATGAACAACCCCCTAGTGACATTTCCTCATTCTTTGGCATCTTTGGCACTTTATGGGCTTCTTCCATCTCTTTGATGCCACTTAGCTTCTCCACTATGTTTCTACCTGTGGAGTGTTCTCTAAGTTTACCCCTCTGTTTTTCTCCCTATAGTTTGACTGGTCTCATATATCCTCACTGCTTCGGCTGTGACATTTAGTATCTGGCCATTAGTAAATATGCATCTCCTTCCCTACTCAATCATAGTATGTTCTTGCCAGCTGCCTACTAGCATCTCCATTCTCTAATCTCTAAGAAATTCCCACTGTTTCTTCCTTCAATACCTCTTTGAAGAATTTGCCTTATCCCTTTCATTCCAACTACCACTACTGTAGTCCAAGCCCTCTCTATCTCACAACCAGATCAACACAGCACTATTTTAGCTGATATATTTACTGGACTAGAGGACTGACCTTGCCTTTTCTTTAATAAAACTGTCATACACTTTTCCACTAAGTCTTCTTTAAAAATTCCTTTTATCTTTTTATTTTTAATGATGAAAATATTCATTATCATCTGATTTCAAATCTAAACTCCTTAGAATAGTTTCTGAAACCCTTAATGTGTTTTAGAACCACACCATTTGGCTACCATACCTAATTCCTTATTTTCTTTATTTCTCACTTCTTCTTTACCTTATTTTTCCTTAATGAGGTTAATCTACTCATTGTCCTGCAAATACACAAATTTCCACATTTCCTTTCTTTAATTCTATTCTCTACCACACACACACAAAAATATGCTCTTATTTATGTCCTCCATTTTACAAATTTTCTAGTCTCAGTTTCCACAATCTCGGTGAAATCTTCTCTGACTACTTTGGTTCATACTAAACTGTTTGATCTTTTAGTTCCTGATGCCCTATTAGGCACCCACGTCTCTGATTCTTCCTATGTTAGTTTTATTTCCACAGCTCAGTTGTAGGCTTCTAAATGCTGGATTTATTTATTTCTTCTCATATTTCTTTTAAAACATCTAAAATAGTCTACAAGTACCATGCTGAGCACATAATAGGCCATGAATAAATATTTATTGGTTAACTAAATGAGGAAAACAACTAGAAAATTCCCATGGCATTTGGCAGAATGACTACAGGCAAAAGGCTCCTTCTCAAAATATATTATCTAAAAGTGTATTTTCCCCATGTGTCAATGAAAAAACAAATGACTTTCTTCTAGCATAGCCAAAGTTAGCTCTTAAAGCACGTGTAAAATCCAAAAGACAGAATTTCTAAAGGCACAACTGTTTAAATAAAAAGACAGATACACAAAAGAATTGCTTCATTTAGCAAGTACAGAAGAAATAGATCACATTCCAAAAGTAATTTGATAATTTTGGCAGCTGGAAAATAATTTTATAAAAATTTAAGCAATAAGGCTGTTGTCTTGGATTTATTAAGGGAAAGGAAATTTTCGTAAAGCCAAAAAAGTAAGACAAGAACTTACATATGTGAGTATCAGGAAAAAAAGTAGGATGATTATATCACTGAAGAAACATCTTTTTTTCTAATTCAAGCATATTAAAAATTAATGTGACTATTAACAACTATGACCTCTCTATAGAAAGAGAATATATCCGTACTTCCCCCAAAGCCTCACAGTTGTGTCCTCCTTTAGAAGCAGTATTATGTCTTGGAACCAGTTTGAGGTTCTGCAGTCAGTGGGACTTATCATTACTAGCTGAGTGACCTTAGGCAAGTTACTGAATCTGGAGGAAACTTACCAACCTCACAGAGCTGTTAGGAAAATTAAATGAGATTACGTATCTGAAGGAAGCTGGCATGGTGTCTGACTCATGCTGGCCAATACATCTTAGTCTCTTTCCATTCTGATTAGCAGAGATAAAGATATATTAGGAGACAGAACCACACTAGAGTAGGAGGGAGGAAGCTGGGTCTATTTTCCAGGTTGAGCTGCTACTTAGATATTGTGGCAGGAACAGCAAATTTTCTTACAGATTCCATTTTCTTCACTTAAAAAAATTTTTTAGTTTTAATTTTTGTGGGAATAGGGTGGGTATATATATTTATGGGGTACATGAGATATTTTGATGCAGGCATCCAATGTGTAATAATCACATTATGGAGATGGGGTATCCATCTCCTTAAGCTTTTAAACTTTGTGTTACAAAAAACATCCAATTGTAATTGTTTAGCTATTTTTAAATATACAACTAAATTATTTTCATTATAGTCTCACTGTTGTGCTACCAAATACTAGGTATTCATTTTTCTAAATTCTTTTTATGCTCATTAAACATCCTCATCTCCCCCCAGTGTCCCCACTACTTTTTCCGGTCTCTGGTAAACATCCTTCTACTCTCCATCTCCGTATGTTCAATTGTTTTGATTGTTGCATCTCACAAATAAGTGAAAACAGGTGATGTTTGTCATTCTGTGCCCGACTTATTTCACTTAACATAATGACCTCCAGTCCCATCCATGTTGTTGTAATTGGCAGCATCTCATTTTTTATGGCTAAATAGCACTCCATCATGCATAAGAACCACATTTTCTTTATCCTTTCATCTGTTGATGGACACTTAGGTTGCTTCCAAATCTTGGCAGTTGTAAAACAGTGCTATAGCAAACATGGGAGTGCAGATATCTCTTCTATATACTGATTTCCCCTCTTTTGGGTATATACCTGGGAGTGCGATTGCAGGATCATATGGTAGCTCTATTTTTAGTGTTTTGAGGAACCTCCAAACTGTTCTCCATAGTGATTATACTAATTTACATTCCCACCAACAGTGTAAAAGGGTTCCCTTTTCTCCACATCCTTATTAGCATTTGATATTGCCTATCTTTTGGATAAAAGCCATTTTAACTGGGATGAGATGAGATCTCATTGTAGTTTTGATTTGCATTTCTCTGATGATTAATAATATGGAACACCTTATCATACGCCTGTTTGTCATTAGCATGTGTTCTTCTGATAAATGTCTATTCAGAGCTCTTGCCCAGTTTTAAAAATCTTTTAAGTTCAGGGGTACATATGCAGGTTTGTTACATAAGTAAACGTGTGCCATGGGGGTTGGCTGTACAGATTATTTTATCACCCAGGTATTAAGCCTAGTACCCATTAGTTATTTTTCTGGTCCTCTCCCTCCTCCAACCCTCCACCCTCTGATAGGTCCTAGTGTGTGTTGTTCCCCTCTATGTGTCTCAGCATTTAGCTCCCACTTATAAGTGGAAACATGAGGTATTTGGTTTTCTGTTCCTGCATTAATTTGCTAAGGATAATGGCCTCCAGCTCCACCCATGTCCCTGCAAATAATGTGATTTCGTTCTTTCTTATGGCTACAGAGTAGTCCATGGTGTATATATACCACCTTCTCTTTATCCAGTCTATCATTGATGGGCATTTAGGTTGATTTAATGCCTTTGCTATTGTAAATAGTACTGCAGTGAACATACACATGCATGTGTCTTCATAATAGAACAATTTATATTCCTTTGGGCATATACTCAGTAATGGGATTGCTGAGTCGAATGTTATTTCTATCTTGAGGTCTTTGAGGAATCACCACACTGTTTTCCATAACAGTTGAACTAACTTACACTCGCACCAACAATGTATAAGCATTTCTTTTTCTCTACAGTCTCACCAGCATCTGTCTTTTGACTTTTAATAATAGCCATTCGACTGGTGTTAGATGGTATTTCATTGTGGTTTTGATTTGCATTTCTCTGATCAGTGATGTTTGTGCCCATCCTTCTTGAGGATTTCCAGGTATTTGAAGGGACTTGGGCCCCAAGTCCAATATCACTGTGGTTTTTGCAGACTCATAGAGATATCACCTTGGTTGTCTTGGATAAGATCTGCAAGAATTCTCTGGGTAACCAGGCAGAGACTCTTGTTCTTTTCCTTTGCCTTCTCCCAAACAGAGTTTCTCTCTCTCTGTGCTGAGCTGTCATGGTGGTAATGAAAGCACCATGCTAGTGTTAGCACAGCACTAGGTCTTGCCCAAGGCCCGCTGTAACAACCACCTGGCTACCACCTTTGTTCACTCAAGGCCCTAGGGCTCTACAATCTGCAAGTGAAGCCAGATTGTGTCCTTCCCTTCAGGGTGTTGAGTTCCCTAAGGCGGGTCCAGAGATGCTGCTTGGGAGCCAGGGATTGGAGTCAAGAACCTTAGAAATTTGCCTTATGTTCTATTCTTCTGTGGCTAAGCTGGCACTCAAACCACAATATATATTTCTCCCCACTCTTCCCTCTCCTTTCCATAGGCGAGGAGCCTCCCTGTGAGCACCACCACCACCACTGGCCCATCATGGGGTTCTGCCAGGTCACCACTGAGGTTTACTTAACGCCCAAGCGCTCCTCATTCATCTTGTGGTGAATGCTGCCAGTCCTGAAACTCACCCTTCAGAGCCGTGGGCTCTGCTCTGGCCCCAGGGCAGATCCAGAAAGGCTGTCCAAGAGCCTAGTTCTGGAATCGGGAATCCCACATGTTTGCTTACGGCTCTACCCCACTGTGGTGGAGCTGGTACCTTAGGTGAAAGACAAAGTCCCATTTACTTTTCTCTCTGCTTTTCTCAAACAGAAATGTCTTTCACTGTAGCCACCACAGCTGGGAATGTGCTGAGTCACGTCTACAGTCAGCATGTCTCAGAGTCCAAGGACCACAGCATACTACTTGGTTATCTCTGCTGGTTATTCAGGCACCAAGGACTCTTTAGTCATTAGGTGACGTATCCTGCTAGGACTGGGTCCTTCCTTCAAGGCAATCGGTTCCCTTTGACTCAACATGTGTCTAGAAATGTCATATGGGAGATAGGGCTTGAAAAGGGGATGCCGTAACCCTGATTGGTGCCATATCCTACTGTGGCTAGGCTGGTACCCAAGATGCAAGACAATTCCTCTTTACTCTGCTCTCCTCGCCTTAAGTGAAGAAATAAGACACTTTTGTTTCCACAAGCTGCTCTGCCTAGGGTTGGAGTCGAATTGGCTCAAGCACTTCTTCAACCACCCCAGCTGGTGTCTCCCTAGGTCATGTGCCCCCCAGTCCTCTGGCTCTGAGCCCAGCCAAGCACTAGGGTTTGCCTAGGAATTGCAGTCCTTCTGGACTGCCTTTCGAGTTTACCTAAGACTCCAGAGTACTTTGGCCCATGGTGCCAAAGCTTTCCAAGAAGCTGATGTTCTGACCGATGTGATGAGTGATTCCCCTTTGGCTAGGTCTGGTCCAAATGCTTTCTCCATGTGCTGGCACTGGCTGAGTTCAGGCCGGCTTTTCTCTCTGCTATGACAGAGTAGCAGTGAGTTCAGTTTATGCCTCCCAGTTACTATGCTCTCCCTCCCCTAAATGCACAGGCTCTCCACACTACAGAGTCATTGCCAGGAAATTGGGAAGGGGTGATGTCGCTGATTCAAGACTGTCTCTCCAACCCTTCTCTATGCCTCTTTCAATGATACAAAGTTAAAACCAAGTACTATGATTGCCCACTTGAGTTTTGGTACCTGTGATGGTGCTTTTCTGTATCCAGTTGTTAAAATTTGGTGTTTCTGCAGGGAATATGAATGGTGTAGGCTTCTATTCTGCTGTCTTGCTCCATCCCTCCTCTTCTTATAGAAGCCCCTGAGTTTTAATGGGTAGCAAATAAAGATATATTTCTTTCGGCTTCCTGGGGTTTCTAACTGATTTATTTGCAATGCCGTTTGGTAGACCAGATACTACTTTACTACCATTCACCACTAACTTCAGTCCTACACTCAGCCAAATGACAACATTCATGACTCTTTTTTGATACCTATGGGCTCTTCTGTGTATGATCGCTGGACCAGACGATCTCTAAGAAATCTTCCAGCATTCAGTGGTTCTGGGAAAACACATGGGATGATGTTCATTTCTCTGTTAGTCAATATTGCAATTACTTAGTGAGTTTTCTCTTTTTCTCAAAATTTAACAGGAAATTTGAAATGATCTTGGTTTTAAAATTCTCAGATGTCTTCTGCATGTTAAACCTATCAAATATTTATTTAGGAGATGGATGGCATATTGTGGTTGCTGTAACAAAATACCATAAACCTGAGGGCTTAAAATGATAGTTTTTTTATTCTTTCACAGTTCTGGAAGCCAAAGGTCCAAAATCCACATGTCAGCAGGGCCACAAAGACTCTAGGGGATAATCATTCCTTTCCTCCTCCAGTTTCTGGTAGCTCCAGGCCTTAGTGGGTTGGTGGTTGCATCATTTCAATACTTGTTTACATCTTCATATGGCCTTATCTATATCTTTGTCTGCTGTCTCTTACCAGGACACTTGTCATTAGATCTTGGTCTCATCTCAAGATCTTTAGTCCCACCTGCAAATATTTTATTTGTAAATAATATCGCATCCACAGGTTCTGGGGATTAGGACTTAGATATATGTTTTGGGTAGTCACCATTGAACTCACTTACTACAGATGGCTACATAAACAATCACTTACAAATACATGCAGTAGAGCTATATCATACTCTAACAAGGAAATAGTCATATTTCGCTTTTTAACTATTTACAAAAAAATGAAAAATTTGTTTTAAGATATTTTCATATGAATTGTGAAGCTACACATTTAAATAGCAATCTTTTCAATCTATCAATATCTTCTACATTATCATATTTTCATTATTGTGAATTTTGTCCTAATTTTCAAATTTGCTACTTCTTAAATAGCTAACAATTATTTAGAAAGAAGTCTTGGAAATAACCCATTTTTTCTTCTGTTTAAAGAAACAAGTACACATAAATACAATCTTACAATTCAACATAAAAGTATGGAGAAAAAAATTATTCTCCTTCAATATTCCTTTCTTAATCCCTCTCTCTTCCTTAGACAAATAACAGTTTAAAATTTCTTTCCAAAACTTTTGGGCATACACAAAGGACAGTTGTTTGTGGGTTTTTTTGTTTATTATAAATGGGATTATGGTTGGTGAATTGCATTTTCCCTTTACCAATACCTCTTGAAGATATCTGTCTACATAGACATCTATACCATTATTTTTGTAACTGCACAATATTGATAGAAATAATGCGCCATAATTTTATTGATGAACATCTAATTTACTTTCAAATTTTTTATATCACAAAAATGTTTTAATGTCATATATCTTTAAGAATGTACAAATATTTCTATAGGATAGATATTTAGAGGTAAAATTCTTTGGTCAAAGTTACGCACATGTCCACTTTGATTTATCCTGCTCATTTGTCCTGCAAAAGGCTCTGTGAATGGTTCCATTATGGCTAAAGAATAATCCTTACGTGGTCAATTAACCAGCTATATTCTTCTATAATAGCTGGACAGATCACGTGGGCAAAAGGATATATATGTATATGTTTATATGCATCTGTATCTTTTTATGTACATATATGTGTGTGTGTGTGTATATAATGTACTGTTTTTTTTTTCTATCTAGGTGTTATAGAAAGCCACTCAGCATCAGCTGGATAAGTTAGAAAAAAAGTCACTTATGCTAATATCCCCCCTATCCACCCAGATAGGCTAAGCATCATCCACTCACATAAGGAAAAAGAGAGCCATTTTTTCAGTGTAGTAAACAAACCACAACAAAAAAAACCTAAAAGAAAAAAGTAGCATCTGTTCTGCTTTATGGACCAGTGCCATGGTCCCAAGGCAGAACACTATCTAAGTTCAAGAATTCGCCCTGAGAATGGAGGCAGCTCCAAAATATCTAATGGAAGCATCTTAAATCAACACAAGAGCTCAATCCAACAATGCCATCACAACTCTGTACTTTTTTCCCAAAAGTTCTAGCAGGAGAAAACTTGCTAAAAGCTATATGTAACTTGAATTCCAAGGTGATCTGAATAAAATGAGTGCAGCACCACAAATTATGTATTTAGATGCTTTTCAGCTAATCTAGGAAAGAGAGAATATCTTTTCCTCAGGCAAAAGGTTAAACTAGAGTGACAGTAGCATAAAAAAGCTTACTGTGGTGCCTCAATAGCTGTCATTCCTGACTTCAGCACTCAGCATAATTATACCAACATAGTAATAAAAATAATTCCAAAGCATTTGAACATGATATGTCCTTAAAACAGGTTGACAACTAAGGATGCACATATTTTGAAGGCAGTGGACTTATAGCTCTTTAAAATGCAGCAGGAAACTGCATTTCTAAAATACAAGAGTGCATAGAATTATTTATCAAGTCATTATAGAATATTTACAGCCTTAGAAAATGTATCATGTTCCATTAAGTAGAGTTTGCTTCCATCAAGCTATTCCTTATGCAGAGCTTCAAATATCCTTCATCTAACCTCACTGAAGTCCAATATATACTTTCTGCCTCTGAAATATCTCCACATATATCCTTATCACATATTTGGCAAAATAGGGGGTCAAGCAATAAAAACCTGATGGGTTGTATTGCATGGAATTGCTTTCTGATCAAAATCTAAGATGCATAAAATGTTGGGTTGTTACAGAGTTTGTTGTATTTACAACAAAGCAGAAAAGTTAGTCAATTTAAACATATGAAATCAGCTGCACTAAAGATTAGAACACTCTGGGGATCAGAGACACAGTTCAGGATGGCTGAGCACAGACAGTGTGACATATTTCAGGACAAAAGGATTTTGTACTGGGGGAATGATTCCATTCTACCAACGAGCAAATGGAGCAAATGATTATTTTTGCATTATGTGTTATTCTTTGACTTCTCTTTTCACCATTTGGAGATCAAACTGTTTTTGGCTGTTCTGTGACTTTTTTTAACCAATGATCGGATACCTTTTTCTCTGCTTGTTTTCACTTGTTTTTTATTTATTTATTTATTTTGAGATATAATTAACACTCAGTAGTATGCACAGCCAGGCATAGTGGCTCATGCCTATAATCCCAGCACTTTGGCAGGCCAAGGTAGGTAGATCACTTCAGGTCAGGAGTTCGAGACCAGCCTGGCCAACATGGTGAAACCCCATCTCTACTAAAAATCCAAAAACTAATAATAAGTAGCCAGGCCCGGGGCATGTTCCTGTAATCCCAGCTACTCCGGAGGCTGAGGCAGGAGAATCACTAGAACCTGGGAGGCAGAGGTTGCAGCGAGACGAGACCATGCCATTGCACTCCAGTCTGGGCAACAGAGCGAGACTCCATCTCAAAAAAAAAAAAAAAAAAAAAAAAATAGTATGCACAGACTTCAACTGTTCAGTATGATGAGCTTTAATAATTATATACAGCCATGTAACCAACATTGAAAAAATACATTTTAAAAAAATCCCTTGGGCTCTGTTCCAGTCAATTTCTGTCCCCATTCCCACAACAACTATGAGATTTCTATCAGCATAGATTACTTTTGCCTGTATTCAGATTTTGTACAAATGAAATCCTACAGTAATATACTTTTTATCACTTCATGTAATATTGTTGGTTATCCTTTCTATCACTTAATATAACGCTGTTGGTTATCCTCCATGTTGTTCTGTATATCAATAGTTTTAACTGCTAAATAGTGGTCAACTGTATGAATATACTACAATTTATCTATCAAGTCTCCCATTGTTTGATATTTGGGTTTGTTCTAGTTTTGGTTATTATAAATCTGGTTGCTATATCTCTTTACATGCCATGTTAATACCTATGAGTAGTATTGCTAGGTCATAGGGACTGCCAGTTTTCATAAGCATTTTTATCACTTTACACTCCACCAGCAATATATGAGAGATTCTTCACTACACATTCTCACCAAAATTAGATGGTTTTTTTTAATTTCAGCCACTCCTGTGGATGTTTAGTATAGCATCTCATTGTTGCTCTAGTTTGCAGAGCCTTATAACTAGTAATGTTAAAGACTTCTTAAATGTACGTATTGTTCATCATAGATTTTCTTTTGTGAAGTGTCTAAGTCTATTGCACATATTTCAATTGGGTTTTTTTTTTGTAGTTGATTGGTAGGAAATTTTTATCTATTCTGTATACAAGTTTGTTGTCAGAAATTCTTTGAATTTTATTTATCATTTTGAGATGTATTTATTAATTTTTAATGGAGTCTTTTGATGAGCAGAATTTTAAATTTAGCCTAATTTTAGTAATTAAATTATTGTCTCTTATGGTTGATGCTTTTTGTGTTCTATAAAATACATCTTTGCCTAACCTGAGGTCATGAAGATATGTTTCTTTTTTCTTCTAGAAGCTTTATAAGTCTCATTTTATGTTTAGGTCTGGGATTCATTTTGAATTAATTTTTGTATATGGAATAAGAGTCAAATTACATTTTCTTCCATACAGATATCTAGTTGTTCCAGCAACATTTGTTGAAAAGACTTTGGCCAAAGAATTGCTTTGACACTTCTTTGAAAATCACTTGACTGCATATTTGAAGTTGAAAATCACTTTACTATTTGTGGTTTGTTTGTGTTCTATTAATTTATTTGCCTATGCTTATGCCAATACCACAGTTCCCTGATTACTATATGTTTATAGTAAATTTTGAAGTCAGGTAGTCTTAAGTCCTCCAATTTTGTTCTTTTTCAATATAGTTTTTGTAATTCTATTTTCTTTTCATTAACATATATAATTTAGAACTATCTTGTCTATTTTTCAGAATAGCCTGTTGACGACATTTTGATAGAGATTGCATTGAGTCTATGTATCAATTTAGGAAGCCTAGACATTTCAACAATGTTGCATTTTCCTATCTAGGAACATGCTGCACTTCTCCATTTATTTAGATCTTTAATTTCTCTCCCGGATATTTTATAATTTTCAGTGTAGAGGTGTTACCTATCTTTTATTAGATTTATTCTTTCTTCTCCAAGGTTTTTGATGCTATTACATATTTTTAACTGTTATTTTCCAACTGGTGGTGGGATGGCAATTGGCTCCATGGCTGGGGCCCTTGTAATTCCAATCTATTACAAGAGCCCACACACGGTTATTAAACATGCATTAGCAGGTCAGCTGGTTTCTGCCTATCTTGTCTGTGATTAATTCTTCTAGAAAGGAGAACAGTGATAAATCTCTTCTATCCTATAAAGAGTTCCTCACTCTCTGATATCTTGTTCATTTGGGTTTCTTTATGTGCTCAGCTTTACGATGTTTTTTTAAACTATCATTTTTATACCTTATCTGGTTTGTTTGGGTTATTAATTTAAGACTAATGGTCTTTCGTGACTTTTTACATCCAAACTAGAAATCAATCAATTATGTGGTTTTTTAAAATAGTTTTAAGGTAACCTTCCTCTTTACTATGTCTGAAAATACAAAAAGGAAAGGAATCAAATAGTGGCCAGGACAACAAAATCATAAAGAACTCTGCTGACATGGCTTGCTATGTGCTAGGTCCTAGATTTACAAGTATCACCAAATTCAGTTCTTAGAACAACCCTATGAAGAAGGTATGACAGTCATTATCCCCATTTTACAGCTGAGTAAGCTGAAATACAGAGTACATAAGTAGTTTATCTGATGAAACACAGCTCTTAAATGAAAAAACTGGGATTTAAACACAAGTAGTCTGGGTTTCGAGCCTACATTCTCACCACCTTCTCTTCAATTTCCCTCTACCAAATCTTACCCTTTCTACATTTACCCTCATTTCCCAAGTACGATAGCTATCTGGAATTTTTAACTGTAAATGCTCATTTCTTTTTTGAATTGTGCCACTTCTGCAATTTTCATCTATACAATCTCTTATACTCAGTATTTTCATATAATAGATACAACTTATTAAGTGCTCATATAAAAGATATTGTGTGTTATTAACAGTAGTTTTGTATATATTATTCACAAATCTCACAAAAATTCTTAAAGATAGATGATGTTGTTCTCATTCTATTTTGGGGTCCACATTAAAGTCCAAAGCAAGCAATTGTCTTAATTCACATAAACATTAGTCAAAGGGTGAAATTGGAATCTGACCAATCTTGGGTTTAAAGCCCATGTTCCCTCTACCACTCCACACAGCCTCTCTCTCATGAATGAGTCTCCGAGTCTTCTGAACTCATCGTCACAACTCCCTTTCCTCATCTTTTATTAGGTACTCTAACTGGGTATTTATTTAAATGCTACTTCTTTGTGTATCATTACTTTATTTTGGCTTCTGCTATTTTAAATTCATTTGTTTGAAGTTGAGGTCTCAATGTCTACTGGAGCCTCCTTTGGAGGATATTTTAAAAACTGAAATTTAGATTAAAAAACATAAACGACGAGTTAATAGGTGCGGCACACCAACATGGCACATATATACATATGTAACTAACCTGCACGTTGTGCACATGTACCCTAAAACTTATTTTATATATATGTATATATATACATATACATATATATACATATATATACATATATACATATACATATATACATATATATACATATATACATATATATACATATATACATATATACATATATACATACATATATACATATATACATATATACATATATACATATATACACATATATATATACATATATATACACACACACACACACACACATACACACACACACACACACATAAGGAAATAATCATTAATGGAAATGAGTGAAAGAAGTCAACCAAGCAGCCTTTCAGATGTGTACAGTAGATTGGGGTCTGGGGTTCATACTATGGGCAGGACCTGGTTCTCAGCTACTAGAGTTAGGAGAAATAATGCAGAATCTCTCTGCTCATGCTCAAAAAGGTATGAAATTACATATGACTCCACATTACCATTATTATCATGTTTTTTCAAACAACCCCTCATACCAACTTTATCTACTTCAAAATACAATGCACCATTAATGTCCATTTTAACATGGATTCAACAGAATGAAAGGAGATCAAAAAGGCTCCCAAACTCCTCGGGGCTGACTCTGAGACTTGAACTCCACCACAATTACTGCCAGTAAAACTTGTCCAGTTCTAGCCTCAAACATCAAAAATCTGATGCATAGTTTCCACGTGCATATAGTTTCTTGAATCATTTAGATAAAAGAAGAAAAACTCTATAATAAGGGCTTGCAATCAGAGAGACTGTCACTTGATCTACTAATACTCAATTTATGGTAGGCGCTATGCAAAAATCTATAATTTGTAATTTGGGGCCTATTTCTGAAATTTAATGGCACTTAACAAGATTTAAAAATACTGAACACTTATCTTCATTCTCAGTACAGAAACCCTTCCGAGAAAAAATTCTGCTACTCTTTTAGGACTGAATCTCATTTCAGACACATGTTTCTTTCTATAGCTCATGTGTAATTATTTAAATGTCATTAAATCCCGCAAATGTGTTTGATAAAGTAACTGAAATTAATTCATGTAATTTATTTTACTTTCAATGATAGAAATGTGTGCACATAAATGTCACTGCACTGCTAAACCCAGTAGATCACAATTGAGTTTTCCTTCTGAGGATTTCTAGTCAGTAGGGATTTTAACTTCCAAATGCAAAAATTTCTCTCTTCCAGCACATGAGTGGGCTGAGGCACTGATTAGCAAGTTTCATTAGTAAGAAATTCTCTCATTCAGGCCCATGACCACAGAGATGAAGCCAGGACGTTATTGAGACCAAGTTCCTGCTCTAAAATGATCCCTGTAATACTATCACAAATTATGCAAGTGCTTTTTATTTTTTTTTTTTTATTATACTTTAAGTTTTAGGGTACATGTGCACAACGTGCAGGTTTGTTACATATGTATACATGTGCCATGTTGGTATGCTGCACCCATTAACTCGTCATTTAACATTAGGTATATCTCCTCATGCTATCCCTCCTCCCTCCCCCCATCCCACAACAGGCCCTGCTGTGTGATGTTCCCCTTCCTGTGTCCATATGTTCTCATTGTTCTATTCCCACCTATGAGTGAGAACATGCGGTGTTTGGTTTTTTGTCCTTGCGATAGTTTGCTGAGAATGATGGTTTTCAGCTTCATTCATGTCCCTACAAAGGACATGAACTCATCATTTTTTATGGCTGCATAGCATTCCATAGTGTATATGTGCCACATTTTCTTAATCCAGTCTATCATTGTTGGACATTTGGCTTGGTTCCAAGTCTTTGCTATTGTGAATAGTGTCACAATAAACATATGTGTGCATGTGTCTTTATAGCAGCATGATTTATAATCCTTTGGGTATATACCCAGTAATGGGATGGCTGGGTCAAATGGTATTTCTAGTTCTGGATCCCTGAGGAATCACCACACTGACTTCCACAATGGTTGAACTAGTTTACAGTCCCACCAACAGTGTAAAAGTGTTCCTATTTCTCCACATCCTCTCCAGCACCTGTTGTTTCCTGACATTTTAATGATGGCCATTCTAACCGGTGTGAGATGGTATCTCATTGTTGTTTTGATTTGCATCTGATGAAAGGCTAATATCCAGAATCTACAATGAACTCAAACAAATTTACAAGAAAAAAACAACCCCATCAAGAAGTGGGCAAAGGATATGAACAGACACTTCTCAAAAGAAGACATTTATGCAGCCAAAAGACACATGAAAAAATGCTCATCATCACTGGACAAGTGCTTTTGAAAAACCAGGAAAGACCATAGCAGCAAATAGAACCCCTTTAGAAACTGATTTTGGCATGCCTGGAACAGATGCTACAATCACTTCTAGTCAGTAAGCACTGATCAACAACAAAACTGCTACAGGCAAAATGAGCTAATATCTGACCCAAACTCATGTTCACAAAGTCACTTCAAGATCTCACTTCATACATTTCTCTACATATTTGTTCAGGTGAAACTACAACTTGCCTTTTTTTGAGTAACCTGCCCTTTTGTCTACTTACTAAGCACAACAGTGTAGATAGTCTTTGGCTGGCCTGATAGAAAGTTGATTTGTCATTGCCATTTGTCTAACGCATGCTTGTTACAGAACAAGGAATACACTTTCAAATAAGGGTACGAAATATGGTTTGATGAAACACAAGGAGTGAAGGAGCACTTAGTCCTTGCCTGTGTACTTGTAACATACTAGTCAGTCTGGTGTGGAATATAATAATCTACAATTGATCTGAGCAAATATTTCTCTCTGATTAGAGGACAGTGATGATAGAATATTCCAGCAAAGTTAAAAAGGCAGAATGTGGTTTCTCCCTATGGTGTAATCCCAGGAGGAGTTCACTGTTCTTCCTATTTCAGAATTACTGGCAGTTGAAAATTATCTTTAGTCACTTTATTATCTGTTTAGATTTGAAGATAAATGAATCAAACATCTAATTTAATGCAGTCATTTAATTCTACTGGTTACCTATTCTCATCTATACAATTGACTTTTGTATTTCATATCAAAGGGTATCTTTGCAGCAGATTAATATCTAAACCACTAGAAAAAACCTTTATAAGTGAAGAAGTTTATATGCTCATACATATTTAAAAAATACTTGCATTCTGTGAAAACTACAAATGTCAAATGACTTACAGAAAACAGGAAATCATATTGAATTTGTGATTAACATTACAGTAATAACTACATTGCACAAATACACAGATGTATATTTGTTGCCATGATAAAAGTTTCCTTAAATTACGTGATTTGTAACATATCTTAGCACAAGTCATATTTTCCTTGGTGACCCATGTTACCTCTAAACTATCCATTGGTAAATATATGGACAGAATGTTTATTTTCTGTTTGGACTGCAAAATCTACATAGACACATGCAACCTTTAAAACAATGCAACCATTAAGTAAAGCAAGTGACTAAATTTCTGTGGTGTACTCTCAGTAGTGCTATGTAAACATGAGGCCTGAGAGCATGCTTTAGCAGTTTGCTCTTGCCCTTCTTCAGGTCTGCCCCTCCACATGGGTAAGGGAACTGCAAGGCCAAGGCTCTGGGAGCTTGGAACTCTGGAATTACTAAGTGGGAAGCTATGGATGAAGCTTGCCTGTGAGGACCAAAGTATACACACATGTGTACAAAAGGCACCAAGCATCTTGTAATGCAAAACGGATCTTGGCAAAAGAACTAAGAAGCCATAGGCCTATATCTTGGTATACCTGTGAAGATCTAAGTATTCTAAGAGTCTTCAATTCTAACATGGTCTTCCAGTTCATTCCAAATGCATATTCATCAAGGGAGGATAGCCCATATTTTGTAACCATTTTCTTACCTTGATTTATAACTTTTAAATATTTAGATATATGATATATAAATTACTATTTTTAGTTATACCTTCATCCTAACACAGTTAGGACCAGGTTTTATCTTTAATAAAGACCCCAATCTTCCTAAGCATGACTCACTTCTCCACTTCACTGCAGAATTGTTTGATCACAGGCTCTAAAAAAATAAACAGAACTAACTGCCTATACATAATACATCATAACTGCTACAATATGCAAGCAAAAGAGGAAACATGCTGCACACATATATTATCAAAGTGCAACAAAGAACATAAATGTATTATTCATGACATGAAATGAAATGACTACTGTCTTTAAAACTACATTGCTCCCTACCCATAGCGATAAAATGAATTATCTTAAATGTGTACATGATGACATTACAAGTTTTACTAAATAAATTTAAACACTTCAACAGGAGCTATGAAAAAAAAAGTCAACTATGAAATTACCCAAATTACATTTTCTCAATTTTTAACAAAATTATAATCATGTTTTTTTCTTGCTTATTAAAAATTTCATAAAGTCAAAAGATATGCAGAAAATAAAGAATACATGGGTATAACTCCAGAAAATACATGGAAAGAGAAGGAGTTTATCATTAAAGTCTTTGCCACAACACACTTCTCTTCATAACGCTTGAGAGAAATCTTCATAGCAGAGTGAATCAAATGGAATATGGTAGACTGGTAACAGAGGCAGAATCTATCTGCATTAGTGCATGGAATGTGTTGAGGCTTTTTAACTTATTAAACATATCTGTACCAGATTTTAGTACTGTAAGAAACTCGCTTTATGTTAAAAGATTGAGAAATCTAATATTGATGGGAATTACACATTCTTTTTAGCTAGTATCCAAAGTGTTATACCCAAAATGGCTCACTAAAGTAACATGAAAATGCTTTAAAAATAGAATATTTGATGATTCATAAAAATAATTAAGGACTGTGTTAGACCCAAATTTTATCATAATGAAGAATAATTTTGCTACCAACAGAAAAAAATGCAGCATATTTTGCATATCCTTACGCATATTTTTTGCTCTTTTTAAAGTCTATATAAACATCGACTTACATTCTTTAATTTTTATTATAATCATGTAACTACAATAAACAGAAGCTCAGATTTGCTTCTGACTGTCACTAACAGACTCAACATATATTGTCTGAAATTTCCAAAGTCAGAGGCAGCAACATTAATGAAAATTACAATGGTTTTGCTTTGAAATTATGAACTTTAAAATTTTTTTCTTTTAAATTATTATGGATATGTAATAGTTGTATGCATTTATGGGGTACATGTGGTATTTTCATACAAGCATACAACATGCAATGATTATGTGGGGATAATCGGGATATCCATCACCTCAAACATTTATCATTTCTTTGTGCTAAGAACATTTCATATCCACTCCTCTAGTTATTTTTAAAACATACAATAAATTGTTGTTATAGTTGCCCTGTTGTGCTACAGAACACTAGCTCTTATTCTATCTAATCGTATTTTTGTACCCACTGACCATCCTCTCTCTATCCCCCTCCTCACTACCCTCCCCAACCTCCAGTAACTATCATTCTACTCTCTATCTCCATGAATTTAATTTTTTTAGTTCCCACATATGCATGAGAACATGCAATGCTTCTCCTTATCTGCCTGGCTAATTTTACTTAACATAATGTCTTCCAGTTCTATCTACATTGTTGCAGATGACAGGATCTCATTTTATTATGGCTGAATAATATTCCATTGTGTATATGCACCACATTTTTTTAATCCAGTCTTCCACTGAAGGACACTTGGAATGATTTCATATCTCGACTATTGTGAATAGTGCTACAATAAACATGGGAGTGCAGATATGTCTTCAATATACTGATTTCTTTTGGATATAACTCAGCAGTGGGATTGCTGGATTGTATGGTAGTTCCATTTTTAGTTTTTTGAGGAAACTCCATACTGTTCTCCATAGTGGCTGTACTAATTTACCTTCCCATCAAAGTGTACGAGGGTTCCGCTTTCTCCAACATCCTCACTAGCATCCATTATTGCCTTTTTTTATAAAAGCCATTTTAACTAGGGAGAAGTATCTCATTATAGTTTTGACTTGCATTCTTCTGATGGTTAGAGATGTTGAATATTTTGTCATGTAACTGTTGGCTATTTGTATGTCTTCTTTTGAGAGATACCGAGAGGTATCTGTTCAGATCTTTTGTCCATTTTTAATTGGCTTAATTTTTTTTTCTGTTGTGATGTTGAATCTTGTATTTTACTTGTACTTTTTTAAAACGCTTGGTAATATAAGAACAGAATACCAACAACATAGAATTTTACTAGTGTGTTCATACAGATGCACTTCAGAAACAAAAAAAAGAGCCAAAAGCATTACTACAAAATAAATCATTGTCAATATTCAGTTATGATTTTGCAAAATCTGTATCCATAGCAAACACTGTTCTTTGGTTAATTTAAACTCTTCCCTGTAATATATTTGATTTTCTGTATTAAACTATATAAGAAATATGATCCTAAACAGGGAGTGAGTATAGGAAGGAAGAAATAAAATAATATCCCTGTAATCAGAGTAGAAGAATGTATTAGTTACATGGGAAGGTATTTGTGCAGTATTCTTCTCAGGTTCTTTACATTTATCCAGTGATTGAAAAGACAGCATCTACTGTCCTCAAATGACGCCTCCAATTTCACAGAAATACAATGGTACAGGGAAAAGTTTTAAGTTGCATTAAGATTATTTTAGCTTAAAGTACAAAGAAATTGTTGAAAAAATAATACTCTACACAGAAAATTTTTGGAAGGAAAGACATTATAACTGGTCTGTTGTACATATATTTCTTACTAGCAAAACAAGATCTCTTTTCTAACCCACTGTATATAATTTGCTCCGATGTAAGTTGAACCTTATGTATTTCATCAATGTTAGAAACATAAACTAGGGCACTGAGATTGTATAAAACTAAGATGTACTTCTTTGCTAACACAGACATTATTCTATAATCATTTATAACATAATGTATCATTTCTCTTTAATTCTAGATTAATTTTCCTTTTGAAATTTTGAAATATATGACTCTAACTGCCTTCTGCATGAATATAGAATTTTTCAAGAGTGAGTGTACTTTTCAAAGAATAAATTGACTTTCCTTTTCACACATAAGTCAAAAATGGCAGAAAATATTTTGCCTTGATTTAAAAAAAAATGAAGCCAGCTGAAATTCAAAAATGTCAAGTAGATACTCATTTCATTTTTCATAGTTTCCTTTCAAAAAAATAGTTTCAATATTGTTTAGATATTCTTAACGCCCCAAGACACAAGGAAGAGTAGAAGAAAGATGAGTGCCATGAAGTGAAAAGAATCCAAAATTAATGATATATAATAAAAATCAAAAAAGCAAAGAATAGTCCCATTTTATTAATCAGTTTAATTCCTGAGTATCTACTGTGTCATCACAACTGGTCTAGCTATATATTATCTAGGAATGTATAAAGAAACCAAGTAAATACACATGCAGCAGAAAACAATTGTTTACTACATAGTTTAGTAGTGGCTTTGTAAGCAATAGGAGTTTCAAGTATCAAGAAATCTATGCTTATAGAGAATGTTCAGCAATTATTTTCAGGATGGAGAGGACAAAAGGAAATAGACAATAAAAGCACCAGGAAGTGGAAGGAGACTGGATCTCAAATTCATTGAAAATGTCCAACAAAACAAGCACTGTCCTTTGTGTTTTTGTTATATGACAGAATTTCCCTCGATTATGGTTATTCATGTGGGAGGGAGTCATGATATATTCAAAAGACGACAAAAAATGTCACCCCCTCGAAGTGGCTCTTTACAAGACACAGTGAAGTTAGGTATGAAAGAGAAAATAAGAGAATATTTAAACTAATTACTTTGTAAAATGAGTGAAGGAGGAAGAGCTGAATAAAACAATATGTAGACAGTAACAAAATTCCTATTGAAGGTGTCTTCTGGAAAAGATAATGCATTCAGGATCAATGAGTATATTTCCCAATTCCACAACTCAGAAACCAGTTGTGATGATTCAAAAGAAACGAGAATAACACAAAAAACAAAGGAGGGTGCCAAACGCCAACACAGGAATGCCTGCAAGATATAATGCAGACTGAAAAAAAATATGGATTAATACACAACTCCTGTTTTACAAGAAATCAAAATAGTTCTGCAAGAAGTAACAAAGAAAATTTTGGCAACTGGTTTTAATTTGAAACAGTAAAGGCTAGAGGAATTGTGTTGTCATGGGAAAGACAAAAGACATGTCACTTTAAGTTTTACTCCTCACAGCACTCCAAGGCCATGAAGTAGCACCTGTGATGAAAGCATTTGGCTACAACCCCAGAGAGATGCAGGATGTAGCATTCCCACAATGAGCAAGCTAAAATCCATACAAAAGGATTATATACAGCCAAACTTTGTTGGATTAAAAGCAGACTGGAGAGAAAACAAAATAAGGAAAATCAGCCTGAATTTAGTAGTTTCAAAAGATAGTAAGAATTAACTTTACAGGAAATAATTCACCATAAATGCAGATATCTGTATACTTCCTCAGCCTAGTTAATAATTAAACTCATAACATTTACCTATAAATCTTGCCTTTCAATTACATTTTGAAGGGCTAATTATGAGACCTTTATAGACAAAGAGGAGAACCAAGGAGAATTCACATCTAGTATTTTTGAGCAGATAGAAGACCCGGTTAGAGCTGCCCCAATACAAAGTCAGTCTTATAAAAACTCATGAAGAAACTCTGCAACATAAACATGAAACTAAACATAATATGGGAAGTACAGGTACAAAAGTATGCTTTTGAAGATGTACTAAAGGCAACAAAAGAAAACCATTTTAAAAACTGCTTTCCTCTCTCAAGAAAATAAAATAGACTCAAACGTGATAAGAAAATATGCTTACATGAAAAGGAAGATTATGGGGTTAAGCTAAAATATTTTGTTTAAATCTCTGAAGAGCTTAAAATGGTATTAGATGCCATATAAGCTTAGAAGCTATTGAAAAATAAAAGTAGAATCAAAAGTGTCAAAAAATCAAATCACTGCTTTGGATAAGAGGCTTTAAAAATTACTCAGAATATGATGTAAAGAAAAGTAAGAGACATTGAGAATAGATAGCAGAAATCCACATTTAGGAATAGGATTTCCTGGCAAATCCTATTTGAAAACAGAACAGATGGAATAAAAATAATATCAGCGCACCAACATGGCACATGGATACATATGTAACAAACCTGCACATTGTGCACATGTACCCTAAAACTTAAAGTATAATAATAATAATAATAATAAATCCAAAGTGTATTAAAAGAGTATTTCCTTAGTCAAATATAAACTGCATTCACCTCAAAATAAAAATCAAACATTAACTTGAGGCAAGCAAAAATTGAAACACAGCATGCTAAAAGTTATAGGGTACGGCAAAAGCAGTGGCAAATACCTACATTAGAGAAAAAATAAATATCTCAAATAAACAACCCAACTTTACACCTCAAGGAACTAGAAAAAGAACAAACGGATCCCAAAGTTATTATAAGGAAGGAAATAATAAAGATCAGAGCAGAAATAAGTTAAATAGAGTCAAGAAAAACAATGGAAAAGATCAACTGAAATAAGAGTTGCTTTCTTGAAAAGATAAACAAAATTGACAAGACTTTACTTAGACTAAGAAAAAAAGAGAAGATTCAAACAAATAAAAACTAGGTGAAGTTATTTAATGAGAATTGTCATCTCAATTGAATCTGGGTTTATTCAATTTTTGAGGACAAAGAAAGAACGCTTCAAGCATCCAAAGAGAAGAGACATTTCACCCACAACGAAAAAAGCAATTTGATCACATCATTTTTTCTACTTGACTTTATTAAATGCTAGATAATCTCTACCAATGTTTGCAAATATTAAAAGGAAATGGTTCTGACTCATGAAATCTATAGTCTACTAAATCACGATTCTGGAAAATTAGCAAGGGACAGAAATTTTTTATTGAAAAAATGATGTAGGAACTACATCATTTATGTGCCATTTCAGGGGGGAAGAAACTGTTTGAAGATGTACACCAGTGAATGAACACATAAATCAAAATCTATAGCCCACAAATGATTAATTTGTTAGTGAGCATTAAATATATATTCATTTATTTTTAAAACACACACACACGCACACACACATATATATATTTTATATATATATGTGTATATATATAGAGAGAGAGAGACAGAGAAAGAGAGAGAGCATGCACGAAAGAGAGGGAAGTATAGTAATGGTGGAAAATCCAGTTATGAAATATAAATTAATAAGAGAGATTGAAGAAATTGAAGGTTTTCCAAGTCTCCATCTTATAAAGAAGTCAATAGTTATCATAGCTGATATTCTGAGTAATACAGAATCCTGAAAGTTTTTTAAAGTATGAGAATAAATCTCTAGCAATTTGAAGGCCTCAAATTAAAAAAGAAAAAAAAAAATAAAAGAAACTCAGGCCATAAAAGAAAACAGAACAAAGAGATAATAAGTATTAAACAAGGTTACAATATTAGTAAGAGGCAAATTCAGATTTATGATACAAACTTCAAAGGAACAAAGAATGATACTTCTATGGATAAAAGGACAATGTTCAAAGGCTATTAAATTGTCATCACTTTTCTGCATCAAATAAAGCAAAAAAAAAAAAAACCATAAAGCAAAAAGGATTGGAAATAAAAGTTGACATTAATGGAAACGTGATAATGCAGTAAAAGCTTAACTGACTTTCTAGATTAATTGACATTGTCTAGTCCTGTCAAATATACAACATATCCTCAGCCATTTAAACACTAACCACTGACAGGTTCCTTCTACTATATGTGCATATTTTTCTGTTCACATCAATTGAGTTGTATGCTTACCAAGAGTCAGTTATGTTTTTCCAAAACATGCTTACATTTGTTACACTTGATATCTATATTAGGCATGATATAGTATATAAAATATTATGTATTAAATGAAATAAATGTGTAAAATGTTTGTACTTAATTGAAACTAAATGAAACACTTTGTGAGGCTTTAATGTGGTTCCCTTAAAATGTTCTGTCAAGTTAGGTGTAAGCTAAAAAATGTAAATTATTGGGAGATGAACTATCAACTGCAAAAACCTAGACATATTATTGTACACTCAGATCACTTTCAAAAATGTTTCTAAATTCTCACGCCACTTAAAAATCCACAATCAAAAATAATAGACCTTATATAATGGGTATGATTTAAGCCAGATAAATAATAGAACTCCAATTTAGGGCCCATATTCCTAGAAAGGCCCTGTATCACAGGATTACCAAACAAATATGTAATCCATATTTTTTAAGCCAAAATAAAAGGTTTTCAATATGTATAGATATTCTTCTTTATCTACTGCCTTAGCAGACATTTTTTGATTAATTGATTTACTCCAATCCTGATCATGTTAGATGGAGTGCTTCTATTGTTGTGAAAATTTTAACACTCCTCTCTCAGTATTTGACATTAAATAGTTTAAATAAAGTGAGGTTATGGAGATGACTAATAATAATAAATAATATAGTATCTAAATTTAGTTTTATAGATTTATGCCTAGACCTATTCCCTGCAAAAAAAATACTCCTTTTTAAACTTCCCTTGACCATTTATAAAAACTGACCACATATTAGACCATTTGCTATAAAACATACATTTTTACAGTAGTGATATTAGAGTTTATATTACTTGGCTATGGTGAAAATATCCTGAAGCCAGAGAATATCTTCTGTGTTTCAGGACACAAGGGATTCAGTATAACTAAAGCAGAATGGCCTTATAGGCCAGTTATAAGGACTTTAACTCAAACTTTGAAGACTTAAAGTAAAATTATCTATATTTTATGATTTTCTTTTTAAAATTTTCATAGACTAAAATGCATTTTGTATGGATTTTACTAAATGCACAGAATCATATATCCACCACCTCAGTATCATACAAAATAGTTTTAACAGTCTGACAACTTCACCAAAAATAGGATGAAGGAGTCAAGGACATGAATAGAGGAACCAGTTAGGAGGCAATGGCAAAAATCAGAAATAATGTATGGCTTGAACCAAAATGGTGGCAGCAGAGGTGGTTTAAAGTTTTTAGATTCAATAGGTAATTTTTAAGGGTAAGCCTGCTTGATATCCTGCCAGAATGGATGCTAACTAAAAGGGAAAGAGAAGGTTCAAGGATGAACCTAAGTTCGTTTTAAAAAGCAAATAAAAGGATGATTTTGAGATGGGGATGATAGAAGGGTGAGTTCAAGTTGAAACATTACTTTTGAATTATCTATAAGATGTCTAAATAATGAGTCAGTATTTGAATATGACTACGAAGCAGAGAAAAAGGTCTTGACCCAATATATCAATTTGAGAGTTGTCAGTATATAGATCGCATTTAAAATCATGAAATAGGATAATATCAACAACGAACTATGCGTAGAGAGGAAAGAGGTCAAACGCCTTAGCTTAGGATGTTAGAGAGGGTAGAGAGATTAAGAAGAACCAGCAAAGGAGACTCAAAAGAAGCAGTCATTGTAAACAAAGTGAGTAATAATTTGTGAGCCAAAGCAAGAAAATGTTCCAAGGATAAAGGAATAATCAACTGTTTCAAATTCTGTAGATAGGTCAGTTAAGTTAAGGACTAAGAAATGTCATTGGATTTAGCAACTTGGAGGCCATTGGTGACCCCCAAGGACACCCTTAAAAGAGTTCTGTGTATACAGTCTGACTGAAGAAGGCTCAATTCAAAAGAGAAAAGAAGAATTGGAGCCAATGCAAAGAGCCAAATCTTTTGAAAAGCTTTATTATAAAAGAAAAGAGAGAAATAATGGTGGTGATAGTAGGAAGAAAAAGTAGAAGCAGTTGGGTTTGTTTTGATAAGATAAAAAATCACTACATGGTCATTCACAAGTTTAATGGAAAGGAAGAATTGAAGACACAAGAAAGAGAAAGAACGGCTAAAGAGAATTTCTTAGGAGGATGAGAGAGAATGAGACCTTGTATACGAGTATGGGGGTTTTATTTGCGGGGAATTTAGAAAGTTCATTTATAAAAAAGGAGTTTGGGCATAACACATGAGCATGGATACAGGTGGGTAGAGAGAAAAGAATGGATAGACTCAGGCAAATCCTCTGATTGCTTTCATTTTATCATCAACAGCAGAGAGTGAGAATGAGGGAGGAGATGATATAGGTTTTATAGGAAACAAAAGAATCTGAAAGGTTATGTGAAAAATGAACATATGAGGGAAATATAATCATTGGTCATCATTGGGGCACACTTGAGTTTAGATGTCATAAATTTAAAGTGAGATAATGACAGTGAGGATATTGATAAGATTTTCTCCAGCCATGTTCAAATTTGCAGGCACAGTCACAAGGTAGGCAGACAGATTGATTTAACTGAGATTGTGATTTCTCCAGGAAGTATAATGACATAAGAGAGATACAATGAAGTTGTGGATTTATGGCAAAGGAATGATTAGGATGATGAAACATGGAATTATCACTGAATAAGAAAGGGTATAAAGACATGTGCTGAATTAGAGACAAGGAAAAGGTGGTAGGTCCATTAATTTCAGGTCCCTGTGATGGGTAAAATGATTATTGGAATTAGAGTACTGGGGAGAGTCAACTAAAATAACAGAAGGTGATAGAGAATGAGAGGCTTTGAAATCAAAATTATAGAATGGATATTGTTAACAATAATGGCGAAATCTAGGCTATAAACAGGAGTGAGTGGTAGAAATAGGACCAATAGCAGTGGAGAATATAAGGTCAAGAGGATGAGAGACCAAAATATCAGACAGATGATCTCACAGATGTTGACTGCACCAGGAATTATGACAGGCAGTACTAGTGTTGGAGAAACAAACAACAATACAAGAGTTTAATATTTCAGGAAATGAAGAGAAATGAAATACAGACTGTACACAACTACAAAAAGAAGGAATAGTGGCTGGTAGAGTATACTAACAGGAGATTCAAAATTGGAAATTCTTAGGGGAGAAAGAAAATTGTAGTCATCAATGAGGAGCTAAGAAAACTCCTACCCTACCTCCATTCTCAGTAGCTCTGAAGGGCCTTTTCCCCAGCTTGGCCTTGGCAGTCGGTGAGGAGACCAGTCACTCTAAGGAAGCAGTTTCAGAAAAAATGCAATGCCATTGCAGAATTAAGCAGAGAAAGAGCCTGAGCTAGCTGTTCAGCTTGGCTATCATGGCATGGAAAGAATCCAGGAAACTCTCACATGCCCTCAGGAGGGTCGTGCAGGGTAATTGATGGGATGATTAGCAGGGGGCCAACACTTGTAACACCTGTAACTGTGGGCAGCAGACCATGCAGGCTAGAGATCAAAAGGAAATCACAGCCAGACTTCAGGGACAGCTGCTGAATTTTGAGGAGCTGAAGTAGGGTCAAGACAGCAGATAGCATCACAGTTTCTGTCCGAGCCAAGAGAGGAGAATATCACATATTCTTCAGTCTCAAATTTCAGCAGAGGTCGGGAACAAAGCAAAAGCTGTGGCAGACTAATAAGGGCCATCATTGCTGCAGAATTCAGTACCAATACAGAGAGCAGTACAAGGACACACAGAGAGCTGAGACCCCTTCTCTGAAATGAAGAGAGACAATGAACACGCTTGCATACTAACTCTACCTTGGGAAGAAATATGAGAAGGAGGTAGAATTTGAAAATCTGAACATATTCCCAAAGGGAACTGTTTTAACACAGTCAGTAGCTTGTGATAAAGATTAGATCATTTATCACAAATGGACAGGCTGTTTCTTCACAGATCTGAATGTGGAGACCCTTGTAACACATGTGTTGAGCAAATAAAAATAAAAGCAAAATAAAGAACTATCTCATAGATAGTTATAGATTCTTTTATAGATAGACAGGTTATCTTCAACTAAGCTCTAAAATCAGCCTCAAATCTTGAATCAAAAACTGAATTATGATATTGTGGTGTGTTTGGAAGAAGATTTAGGTCAGGAGTATGAAACAGATGAAACCACACTGCAATAATGAAGGTCAAACATGAAATGATCACAGTGTATCTAAGAAGAATTAGGAGATCAAATGCTGGAACATTACAATGCTGCAATTCTAGGTCACTACCAGGAGGCCAGCTCATGCTTCTGGGAATTGGATTCTATCTGGGCCAAGTGTCCAGGTTCTCACAGGTCCAGTGGCCAAAAATGTGCTGGGGACAGGGATGGAGATAGAACAAGTACATCATCTTCTATGCTCATGCATCCAACAACCCCAGTTCCCCTGACACAGTAGTGCTTACTCTACAGGTTGACAGAATAGGTAATCCTTTTTAATCTATTGGTCTGCTTCAGATTATAAGCTTTTAAGGTAGCAAAGAAAGCTATATTTACATGTGAAAAGAACAGATCATAAAGCCTGGATTTAAAAATAAAAAACAAAACAAAACAAAACAAAAAAAAAACACCTCAAATCTTGTAAGATGTCTGTAGAATAAAATGACAAATTGATAAGAACAATTTCAGTTAAACCTGGCTGATATTAGCAAATATTCTTATCCAGTTTCCCAATTCTTGTCAAGACAGTTAATAATCCTAACAATAATAACTAATGTCTATGAGTGCTTAACATTTTCCAGGCACTAGGCTATTGATACTTACACATACATATTATCTCCTTTTATTCTTACAACAACCTATGAGGGAGCTGTTGGTTTTATCCCTATTTTACAGAGAAACTGATGTTTAGAGAGGTTAAGTAATCTGTAGAAGGACAAATACCAAATAAGTAGTGCAACAGCAGTTTAAGCCCAATAATGTTCATTTCAGGGCCCATATGTTTTACAAGTGAAGAGTACCTCCCATATGATTAGCATTTATAGAAGACTTAAAGTCTTACTATTAAAGACTTAAAGTTTATAGTTGTTTTTCTCATCTCACTTTCTGTCCCTTAAAACATCCCTGTGAAACAGGGACTGGTATTATCCTCATTTTTCAGGAGAGAAAATTAAGGTTAAGAGAGGTACTGAACTCAAGGCTATCTCCAGCTATAGAGAAATGAAGCAGGAAGTGTGGAGAGAGAAGTTAAAACAGAGAACAGTCACTCATGTTTTATTTGGGGTTTTTATGTATAATTTTACAGAACGCAAAATAACATGTGAATCCAGTAACAAAAATACACCTTCCAAGTCTGGCCAAATTATTGTCTGATCTAATGACTATGGCACTGATCCTTTCTCTTCATAATTAGTAAGTAAATATATGGAGAGATGCTGTACTTGCCTAACTTATTGGGTTGGTGTTACTAATCTTCCACAAATGCATCTTCTTCCCCAGATGCCATTGCCAAACTTGACTAGTCACATTGTTGAAAGAATATACCCAACTGCCCAGAGAAAAGCATCTACTTCTTCAGTTACCAAGTGACTCAGAGGCAGTTTCAAAGAAAGGGAAACAAGAAGTATCTTAGGTAGGGACCACATATTCATTGCTCAGGAGTGCCCCAGTTATAGCTGCCATCCCAGTAGCCTGTTTTGTTCAGCATTTGTCCAGGACAAAAGCCTCATGATTTGTAGGATATATGATACAATCATCCTAACCATAGCTGAGATTGTCTTATCTATGGTTAGGTCCCCTTGTTTAGAAAACTTGTCAGCCACATCCTTATCAGCTTGTGACCCAGAGAGCCTTGCTGCAGAGATTCAGGCCAGGATGTGACAGAAGGCACGGGAGGCGAAAGGCTGTATAGAAGCAGCAGCATCAAAGGACCAAGTTCTCATGACTGAGGCCCTTCTGCACAACCCACACCTTCCAAATCTATTTCTCCGTATGTTCCAGATTTTTTGAATGGGTTCAAAAGGGAAAATAGAACTGCATAGGTGAACATTCATTTTATTGGAAAAATTTTAGAATCCACTCTGCCTAAAATGTGAGGAATGTGTGTATTCAAATTTTAATACTGGAAGATTGATACTGTCACAACTAAGAAATATGCAATGGCTATGGTAATACAGTATTAAAATGCTCTATTTTCCTCTTTTTAATACTACTTAAGTAATAATAAACAATACATGTAGAATGAATGTTCAACCTTTTAAAACTTTTATTTTCATCATTTTATCTGTTCTTTATAGTATCTTTAGGTAATAGGGATGATAAGGTCTTATTTTCCTGATATATTTTCAAAATTGCATTTTTGCCTTATTCTCAATAAAAGGATACAAAGTTGTAGTTAGGGAAATAAATTTTTTGAGGCCATTGTACAACATGGTAACTACAGTTAATAATAATGTATTGTATATTTCAAAATTTCTATGAGTAAATTTTAAATGTTTTCACCACAAAAAAGATAAATATTTGAGGTGATATGTATGTTAATTAGCTTTACTTGATAATTCCATATTTTTAAATATATCACAACATCACTTTGTACTCCAAAAATATATACAATTATATATTTTTATAATTGTCAATTTACACCAAAATAATAAAACATATTTCAGAAACCAGAAATATGCCCTTTAAAAAATTATGACAGAAGTTTGAATAAGATGATAATACTGATGTCATGTTTTTTGGATTTTCCCAATCCTCCTCAAAAAGCTAACAGAAATGAGAAGCAACTGCTAATCAGTGGAGGGTTTCTTTTTGCAATCACGTGATTGTGCAACGTTGCACAATCTGTGTATATACTAAAAAGCATTGAATTGTGACCATTAAATGGAAGAATTGTATGATATATGAATTGTGTTCAATAAATCTGTTACTTTTGGCAGGAATTAAACAACAGACGTATTTCTCACAGTTATGGCGACTGAGAAGTCCAAGATCAAGATGCCAGTAGGTTTGGTTCCTGGTGGGGGCTCTCTTCTTGATTTGCAAATGGCCACCTTCTCACTGTGTTCTCATGTGGTAAAGAAAGAGAGTAAGCTTGGCCAGGTGCTGTGGCTCAAACCTGTAATCCCAGCACTTGGGGAGGCCAAGGTGGGTGGATCACGAGGTCAGGAAATTGAGACCATCCTAGCCAACATGGTGAAACCCTGTCTCTACTAAAAATACAAAAATTAGCTGGGCGTGGTGGCGCATGCCTGTAATCCCAGCCACTCGGGAGAATGAGGGAGAAGAATGGCTTGAACCAGGGAGTTGAAGGTTGCAGTGAGCTGAGATTATGCAGAGGTGGCCAAAAACAGAGAAAGAAAAAAAAAGAAAAAAGGAAGGAAGGAAGGAAGGAAGGAAGGAAGGAAGGAAGGAAGGAAGGAAGGAAGGAAGGAAGGAAGGAAGGAAAGAAGGTTAAAAAAGCTCTTATTTTTAAAAAGCTAACAGAGTAACTAGGATATTATGATGGGTTAAAGGAGGCCACAGACATTCCTGTCATTAAGAGGAAGAGTCTATTTTCCTTGCTCTTGTGTCTGGGCTGTCTTATGGCTGCTTTGAATAATGGAGTATGTGAAAGTGATGCTATGCCAGTTCCAGGCCTAGTCTTTAAGAGAGCTGGCTGACTCCATCTTGGTCTCTTGGAGACTTCACTGCTATGTTAGAATGTTATCTTGAAGTCACTCCAGTCTAAGGAAACCTAAGTTAGCCATGGGGAGAGAGAAAGAGAAACAAGGATGGTTGGCCAGTCCCCAGATGTTACAACTCTCAAACATTCAAGCCATTTCACCCAGGTTGAGGTTGCAACATTGCAAAACAGAGACAAGACACCCATGCCATGTCATGCCTGAATCTATGACCCAAAAACATTCTGAGATATAATCATTGTTCTTCTAGGGCAATAAGCTCTTGGCATGTTTGTTATGCAGCAACAAACAGAATAGTTTGCAAAACAAGGTGATGAAGTATCCTGTACATCCCAGGAAAAGAACAAGAGAGTTTGAAACACTGAGCACAGCAAGATTCTAGGAAGAATAGCAGCTGTGCAGGAATAAATAAAGAGGATATAAACAGAATTCTGACAAGTTCTAAAGGGCAAGAAACACAGGCATTTCCAAAAAGCATTCATTCCCAAAGGAGGAGGTTTCCACTCAGGGTGGAGTGTTTAAATGACCAAACTTAGCACAGTCATAACTTCAGGGAGACTTCACAGGTCCCTGCTTATAGATTAGTACAAGGGGATTGCAGAAAGTTCTGAGGGTGTTGGGACAGACAGGCCCTCTGGGATCTCAAGAATACCCAAAGCCCTACAATGAAGAGAAATTGCTCAAAGCAGAACACCACTTGTTCAGAATAAAAAGCTCCCGGGTGTCAGAGGGACAGTGAAAAAGGAGAGTAGAAGAGGTGGATCTCAGAAAGTATTAGAGATTCATCTATGCTGATAAATTTCTTTCTTTTGTTTTTAAGCATGTCACAGTGAAACCTAAGAGGAAACCTGGAATTATGAAGCTGGAAAAGCAATCTTGACTTTCATTTCTGCTAAGCAAACACTTGCTTCTAAAATACAGGTAACTGCTTTTCACTTAAAATGAACAATTAAAAGGATTGCAGCAAAATTCAGCTAAAAATATTGCAAGATATCAAGGAGAAGAAAAAAATCTAAATCATACACTAATAGAAAATAATTCACATCAGAAAAATATGGCTACAAAACAAAGTTGAAATCCAATATAACCAAAAAACACTACAAAATTATAGAAGCTGTTAAATAAAAGACAAATCTAAACTTTAAAACATTGTCAATGTTGATGGACTTAGGGATCATTAAGCAACAGATGTAGATGAAAGTAAATGAGGATTAAACTAGAGAAAACCAATAAACAGAAATTAATATCACAGAATGTACCATTGTGGAAGCAGAGAGAAAAGAAAAATGAAAAAAGAAATGAATAATTTTTTAAGTTAGATAAAATAATAAATTAACAAAAGGCAAAAACAATGCAACATAGATACATAAAGAATTCCTAAAAGAAATGGAATTAGTGGAACAGGAAAAATACTGGAAATATATAATTCAAGGAAACATTTCTGAACTAAAAGAATTAAATTACATAATTAAAGCACGTACAATAGGAAACTAATAAAAATTTTGTTTTTCTTTTTCTTGAGATGGGGTCCCACCCTGTTGCCCAGGCTAGAGTGCAGTGGCGTGCTGATGGCTCACTGCAGCCTTCACCTTCCAGGCTCAAGTAAATCCTCCCACCTCCGCTTCCCAAGTAGCTGATACCACAGGCATGCCCAGCACACCAGACTAATTTTTTTACTATTACTTGTAGAGACAAGGTCTCACTATGTTGCCCAGGCTGGTCTCAAACTTCTGGGCTCAAGCAATACTCCCACCTCGCCCTCCCAAAGTGCTGGGATTATAGGCATGAGCCACCATGCCCAGACAAATATAAATTTTAGAACTGAAGGATACAATAGCTAAATTTTTTAAATGCAATAAATCGGTTCAACAGCAGAATGGAGGGGACAGAGAAAAAAAATAAATGAACCAGAATATAAAACAATAGAAATTACCCAATCTGAATGAATAACAAAGAAAAAATACTTTTAAAAAAGTGACATTCAGGGAACTGTGGAGCTATAATAAAACATTTAACACTCAAGAAATTAGAGTCTCACAAGAATAGGAGAAAGAGGATGAGGATAAAAAATTACTCAAGGAAATAATGGCTGAACACTTTCTGAATGTTGCAAAAGACATAAACCTATAATTAAAGTAGCCAAGTGATGACAAACAGAAGAGATTTAAAGAAATCTGCATCAGAAGACAGAGTGAATCTTCTAAAAATGAAAGGCAAATTTTAAAAATCTTCAAAGCTGCAAAAGATAATATATTCCTTTTCTGTAGGAGAAAAACCTTTAAATGACAGTGGATTTTTTTTTATC
The DNA here is from genome assembly GCF_009828535.3 of Hylobates moloch. NCBI lineage: Eukaryota > Metazoa > Chordata > Mammalia > Primates > Hylobatidae > Hylobates > Hylobates moloch. The sequence continues at coordinate 170,566,299 of NW_026652276.1, read as the reverse complement.
AGAACTCATGGAAGCCAGAATGGAGTAGCACATTTTTCAAATACTTAAAGAAATGAATTTCCAACCCAGAATCCCATACCTAATGAAAATAGCTTTCAGGGGTGAAAAAGAAATCAAAACATCCTCAGATGACAAATTATTACTAGAATAATTTATCACCAGCATACCTACCTTACAAGAATTACTAAAGAAAGCTGAATTTATAATTTTAAAATTCCCCCAAAAAGGAATATTCAGGCCCACATGATTTCCTTCTGTAATTCTAACAAATGTTTAAAAAATTAATTCTACACAATGTCTTCCAGAAAATGGAGGAAGAATGTATGCTTTTCAATTAAGTTTATGAAGTTAATGCTACCAAAATGCAAACCAGCAAAGGATTTTAAACAATGGATTGACACACTGATTTATACAGTAAAAAAATGATAACTTGGATGAAAATAATTTAGCAGAGTTGGTGAGAAAGGAATCAATATAAAAGGCAGATAATTCAATTAAGAAGGAAGTGTACTGGTCCAAGAAACAGATTGTGAGGGTCAGAGATATGGCTCTATTGATAGATATGGATAGAAGAGAACAGATCAAAAGAGATTCCAGAGAAAGAAGCCATGGAGTTTGGAGAATTGTCATTAATGGGAATTGGGAATACAGAAGGAGAAATCGTTTTGTAATGAAAATATTAAGTTCATGTTTGACACTCTGTGGACACTCTAATGGTCATGAACCTACAATCCTGAGTCTCGGGAGACAGATACGTATTCCGGAGACTTCGATATATTAGCAGTATAGCCATAGAGGCAGATGGAATTCACTCAAGAATCCTATGCAGAGGGCTGGGTGTGGTGGTTCACACCTGCAATCCCAGCACTTTGGGAGGCTGAGGCAGGAGGATTGCTTCAGGCCAGGAGCTCGTAACCAGCCTGGGCAACATAGGGAGACCCCATCTCTACAAAAAAAAAAAAAAGAAAATTAGCCAGGCATGGTGGCTCACTCTGTAGTCCTAGTTACTCTGAAGGCTGAGGTAGGAGGATCACTAGAGCTGAAGAGTTCAAGACTACAGTAAGCTGATGGTGCCATTATACTGCAGCCTGGGCAACAGAGCAAGACCCTGTTTCTAAATTAAAAAAAAAAATTAAAATAATTTTTAAATTAACAAGAATCCTATGCAGAATATAAACAAATTTGTCTTTTAAAAATCAGTGTTTTTAGAACCTTATTTATTCAAGTACTACTTTCAGAACTTTGGACAACTAGCATACCATATCACCCATACTATTGTATATTTAATAATTTTCTTGAACCCACATATCTTTTACTTAAATTTATTTTAAAACAAAACCTTATATCACCACTGTAAAATAAAATCAATGTTACCTGGCATAATAAATGGGACATGACCATAAAAATAAATGTGGTTCTAACTGTTTATTTTTATTTTTATTTTTTATTTTTTTGAGATGGAGTCTCGCTCTGTCGCCCAGGCTGGACTGCAGTGGCGCGATCTCGGCTCACTGCAAGCTCCGCCTCCCGGGTTCACGCCATTCTCCTGCCTCAGCCTCTCTGAGTAGCTGGGACTACAGGCGCCTGCCACCACGCCCGGCTAATTTTTTTTGTATTTTTAGTAGAGACAGGATTTCATCGTGGTCTCGATCTCCTGACCTCGTGATCCGCCCGCCTTGGCCTCCCAAAGTGCTGGGATTACAAGCGTGAGCCACCGCACCTGGCCTGTTTATATTTTAATCCAGTATTATTACCTGTGATACTCCAGTGCCTGCTTCAGCTTCTGGGAGCTGTTCCCTTTGTTAAAATAAAGGGTTTTCAAAGAAAGACTTACCACAGCCTAATATAAGACAAACTTTCCACAATCTAAAATAATAAGAATTAAAAATAATTTAAAAGAACAATTGAATTTTCACTATATGATTGGATATGATTTAACCCACTGTGATATTGGATATTGGATATTATTTCATGCCCTGTGAGCCACCTAAAATTATTTCCTGTGCTACCTTTGGAATGTGATCCCCAGTTGGGGAAAATATTGCTTTGCAGGAGAGACAGAGGAAGAAGGTCAGAGATGTACTCAGAGTGTCAGAAAGGGTCAGAGTTCCAAGGTAGACTACAGTAAAGGAGGAGAAATGAATCAGTAGACATAGAATCAACAGGGTCAAGTTATATAGAATAGTGTCAAATAGTATGGAAAGATTAGCTCTGGGGATTTATAGAGGAACATTCGGGATGGCTCTCAAGAGTCCAGATAATGATTAAACAAACAAGTAAACACCCACTTGCTCCTGAGCTATAGCTTAAGGAACTGAGTGAAACTAAAAGATCTTACACTTGCTCCCCATCAGGTGACCAATTTGAACCTACACCTAGCATTAGCTCTCCTCCAGCATCTCTTCCTCTCCTCTCTGTCCCCTCTCCCAAGCCCACCATCCTCTTGCTGTACCTGATGCTTTAGTAAAGAAGTATGGCAAGAGCATGTAGTGTAGGACCCCTCACCTGTGAGGATCATTTGCAACTGACCACATTCTCCCACTCAGCAGTGCCTCCTGCAATAAAAGCTTTGTGCCCAGACTAATCACCTTTCAGAAGTCAAAAGCAAGGCAGTCAGCATAAGATGTAGGAGTGAAATGAAAAATTATACAGGAGATAATCAAAATATACAGGAGCTTTAACTTGCTATGACTCCACACTGCTCTACTTACTTTCAAATAAATGTGAGCCTTAAATCATTATGCAGACTCTGTGATGAGTATGCACTGCATAAAAAATGTTAGCTTCCTTTACTGTTCCAAAATGTGATTGATCATCTTCCACTCCATCAGCTCTGCACACTTGGCTCGTTTTAATATGTGGTCAAAAATAATTTTTATTTGCAATGTGTGGTTGGGGAAAAAAATGTTTGTTTAGCAAATCTGAAGGTCTTCATTTGCATTTTTCTCTTTTTTTTCACTAATCTCTGACAAAATGATATTTTTCAACCTTTCCTTATTGCCAAACCCATGAAACCTTATGTGTCACCTACACTAAATATACACAACTTCCTTTGAAATGTATTCACACAACTAGTTTAGAAACAGACTTGTGTATAATCTGAGAAGTTATAACTTCTTATACTCAATAGTTTTCATTCTAAATAGTTTTGGTATTTTTAAGCCTCATTCTCACTGAAAAACATCCTCAAGTTAATGATATAAAATAGATGATAAACAGATGTGAATAGAGCAACTCAAATTCTGTAAAACATTATATCTCCCAAATGTCCAAATTTCAATGTAAAACTTAAATACAAATTTAGACTACTATTTTCATAAAGACTTGAACACTGTGCATAATCAACAGAGAAAAATAATTTTTGTTTCACCAAACTACAATCAAGGACCAGAGTAGTGTGAACATTTGCATTGAAATGAAAATGCAATGTTCATTCCAATATAGAGCAGAACTTCTAAAATGTTGTACAGCTTATATATTCTATGGTATTTTTGTAATCTAAACTAAGACAAACAAGCACAAACTTAGTATATTTATAAGTAGCAAAAGAAGAGTTAAAAGAAACTCAGAATCACCATTCTCCTGAATAGCTCCAAGAGAGAAAGCGGGGAAGAGGGGGAGGCAAAAACAAGGAAGGAAGGGAAGAAGGGAGGCTGAGGAGAAAAAGGGAGAGGGAAGGAGGGAGGAAGAGGTGGGGACAACGGGGAGGGAAGGAGACTTCAATCTGTGACTTTGTCATTTGGCTGTGTGTGTGTGTGTTCCTTTCTCACCACTGCCTCTTGACTACAAGTGATTTCTTAATTATTCTATAAAACAAGGGTCAGCAAACTATGGCCAACAGGCCAAATTCAGCCTGCTGTCTGTCTTGGTATAACAACATTTTACTGAAATATAACCCCACTCATATATTTACACAGTAGAGTTAAGTAACTGCAACAAAAAAAATATCTGGCTGTTTGCAAAATAAGTTTAACAACCCCTGCTCTAAAACATTACCCAAATGGCATTTCATCCCCTTTGAAATTTTCCTCACTCTCATTAATATCATAGTCCTGCATTTCCTGATAGAAGATGGCAAATATTATTTGCATTGCACGATTACAGTCCATTATAGGTTTTGGGGTGAAGGGATTATACGTATCGTCTCCCTACACTGTGAGCTGCTCAGGAGCAGAGGGTCTGTCATTTTAATGTCACCTACCTCTGGCCCAATACCTGCCGTAAATAGAAAGCTCAATTCATGTTTGTGCATGAATAGCATAACCTTTTACATGATGGAAAAACATCATAGTACCTCCAGAATTAAAAGAAACATATTACCGTGTCATGATAAGTCATTCTCAGGGTGTGACTGAGAAATAGGCTCAAAATTAGTAGATGACATGATATTCATGGCTGTTTTGTTTTAGTTTTTGTTTTTGTTTCCAGAGTGGCTTACTTGATTTGGATTCCAGAAGCAGATTCTGAGAAGGAAATGTGTCTGTGGAAAATGTACTGGGTACTGTTCTAGGGAAATATCATCTGTGATGGAGTAAAGGTGGCAGGAATGGGCAGAAGTTGAATTGCAATGCAGTTGCCACCAAGGCCTCAGCCAACCCCATATAGAACATTGGAACTAGGATAGTCCTGCAGAGTTTTCCAGGATTGAGGCAAAAAACTAGGCCTCTGCACCACTGCTTAGCATAATCAATGGTTATGGGTACATCTGGAAGAGATAGCATAGAAGAGTGGTCTGCATAGAAGCAGTTCCCTTCTGCCAAGGAGGTTGAAAGCAAGGCCTTCTGGAGGAAGATCCAGCTGTGAGCCATCAGTAGGCAACAACATAGTGAATGTGTGTGTGCCCATGTTGGGGCTCTGAAGAAAAATCTGGGAGGGGGTCTATAGCAGCCAACATGATTAGGTGGAGACACTCTCTCAGAAGCTCATACCTCAGAAGGTATGAGAATAATATAGAACCCTGAGACCCCAGCCGTGATCTTTCTAAAATAGGCTAAATATTCACAAAAGCACCAACAGGGTTCAAGCCCATGTAATCAGTTCTCCAGCCTCTGTGGCTGTCAATCTGTCATGACCTGTCCCTTCAGTCACTTAATAAAATTACTACAGAGAGGGGAAATTGCCCTTCTATGGAACTATGGGAAATCACAATTGGTAATAGTCTTTTAGGCCAAATTGTGAGATTTCTTATAACTTGCGCAGCCTAAAGTTGATTGGTCCACTTAGAACTAGGAAGCCTAGCAGGAATGATTAAAAAGCATCCATTCAGAAAGCATTCCCAGACTCATCACCATCTGGTCAGATCTGATTACTATACAGTCAAGGAAACTCCCACTGGAGACACAACAGGGAGAATTCTTCTGAGGCTGCCATTTAGCATTTGTAACGGCAGCAGGGAATAAGTGTGATGTACGACAGGCACTGTATGCCAGGTACCTGCACATCATGCTGCACTCCACTGACTCATCTTTCAGCAAGTCCAGAGATAAGGAGATGCATGGTGATATTTTAAAGTGCTTTAATGATTTTTTAAAAAGAGTGGAAGATATATACTTTTGAAAACAAGAAAGAAAACAAAACAAAAAAAATATGCTGAATGCAGAGCAGCATGCCCGCCTCATTCCATACTGGTCAGCAGCCTCCACGCTCCAACTAGGAACACGAAAGCCATTTTTCAAACATCCCAGATGCTTCCCTGCATGCAAGACTTTCCAACCAATTTTTCAAACTAAGTACAACCCTGAAATGTGACTGCTTTCTCAATCTGCTTTGAAAGAGTGTCAGCAGTTTTGATTTCTGCCAGTAGGTTTAGGATCCCCACAGAACACAGCTACAAATAAAAGCTAAAGATAAATAGAAAGGAGAAAGTAGGTTTTGCCAGGATGCTAACTCTTCTGAACTCACATAGGAGAGGAGACCTGCTGTGATGAGACTGTTGGTTAGGAAAAAAGTTATATCACAAGATTCACCAAGAAATCCCAACTGCAACTCAGAAAAGCTTCCAAAAGTTGACATTCTATACTGATAACAAGCGAAAAACATCAATTACATTTACATTATTGAAGCTGAGCATAAAGAGAACTGGACAAATCAAAGAGATTCCCCTGGTTTTTCCAACCTTCAGAGATTTTACCCAGGACATTTAGTAAACTACAAGCAAGAGGACATGTCAAATAGGCTAATCTGACAATTCTTAGGCATTCATTTGCAGTCATGAATGGTACACAGATAGTCTTCCTATTGAACGTTTTTCAATAAAATTCAAGGGCCAGAAGTTGGGAAAGAATTGGTCATTTGTTGTTGTAGCTGTCTTCCACAACTTGGCTAGTGATTGAAAAACTTGTCAAATGTAACTGCAGCAACCTCGCTGGAGTACAGCTGTCATCAGCAAAGCTGACTAGGCTCATGGCATTTGAATCAAATCCTCTTTACTTGATGTGTAATTTGTCTAAAACATTTTCTTCATTATGTTGTGTTAAGAACTCTTACTCTGCAGACCAAGTCTACCTTGCATGTGACAAACGTGATTTAAACCAGTGGTTCTCAAACAGGGGTGAATTTGTCCCCATGGGACATCTGGCAATGTCTGGAGACATTGCTGGCTGACTCAACTAGAGTGTGGGGAGTGTTAATAATATCTAATGCAGGGATGTCCAATCTTGGCTTCCCTGGGCCACATTGAAAGAAGAAGAATTGTCTTGGGCCACACATAAAATACACTAACATTAACAATAGCTGATGAGCTAAAAAAAAAAAATCAAAAAAAAACCATAATATTTTAAGAAAGTTTACAAATTTGTGTTGAGCCACGTTCAAAGCCTTCCTGAGCCACATGCAGCCTGTGGGCCACAGGTTGGACAAGCTTGAGCTAGTGGGTAGAGATCAGGAATGCTATTAATCATTCTACAATGCACAGAGCAGCCTCTTTCCCCCAAAAAAATTCAATAGTGTCAAGGGTGAGAAATTCTGACTTAGATCTTGCTCAGGTTAAGAATATAGAAGCCCTGTGGAAGAAAATGCTGCAAAGCAGTTCAGTTGTGTGCAATATGAACATGAAGTATATGCATTAGGCACAAGAAGGGCAACAGAGCTTTGCTTCAGTGGAAATCTACTGAGCAGATTTATTTCAGGATCTTGTACTGTCCATCAGGGTTTGCATCAATCTGATCAGTCTATAAAGCAGAAGCATAAAAAAATTAAGTGCCTACATTCTGCTTTCTCTGATTCCTGCCCAGGATTTTGACTCTTCAAAGACAGGAGCAATTTCACAACCTCATCCTCGGTTTAGTGACTAGTTAATGCTGACTGCTTTGCCTTGTTACACAAGATGTTTACAAACAGAAAAGCACAGATGACTTTTAACCATTAAATATTGTGTCTATATGTTTAGTGAAGAGGACACTAGCTATTTTCCAATCCAAGATTTACATGATTAATAACACATGCCATTCCTCAGCCCTTCCTTATCTGGGGAGCTCCTTCATTATGAATTCAACCTTTTTAACCTAAACCCAGGCCTCTATTTAACTGTTACTGGATAGTTCTCCATAAATTCATAATGAGAAGACTTTAACTCATCTGTTTGCCAAAAAACTGCTATCTTTCCAATGTATTTTCCTCTTGCACTATTGTCTGTTGACCAGATCAAGCATTTATACCTTCTTTCTCTAATCACTCCTATTTAGTCAGTTAGGCTCTATAGATATTTTACTTTGAGTTATCTCTTCTATTCTCCCTTCTACTTTATTTATAATATCATACTCCACTTCTAGGTCTCCCAGAGCCTTTTTTCAGGTGTTCCTGCCGACTCAAGGCTTTCTTTTTCTTTCCAACACCATCCCAACTACATCTTTTATATAATAGTCATCTTCATCAAACCTCACTCATTTTAATCCATTTGTGTTATATTTATTTAAGACTTAAGGAGATACAGCAAGGTAGTGGGTTGAATAGGTTCTCACAGAAATTCATATCCACCCAGAACCTCAGAATGTGACTTATTTTAAAATAGTCTTTTCAGACGTAATTTGGTTGTACTAGATTAGGGTGGGCCCTAAATCCAATGACTGTTATCCTTATAAGAAGGTGTGTGGACACCCAGAGAAAAAGGGCTGTGTAAAGATGGGGGCAGAGATTAGAGCTATGTATCTACAAGCCAAAGAATGCTAAGAATTGCCAGAAAACACCAGAAGCTAGGTGAGTGGCATGGCATGGTTCTTAGAGTCTCCAAGAGGAGTAAACCTTGCCAATGTCAATGCCTTAATTTTGGACTTCTGGTCTTCTAAATTGTGAGAGGGTAAATTTCCATTGTTTTCAACATCGAGTTTGTGTTAATTAGTTCTGGTAGTCCTGGGAAACTATTACAGCGGTCGTAACAAAATGCTTCACAGTCTTCCAACTACAGGTAGCATAATTGTCCAAAGACGCCAGCAGCTGCTGCTCTGATACCCACTTGGCATTTGCTCCAAGGCCATGTTTCCCATAGGCTGCTCCCTGCCAGTGACTAAGTGCAGCATAAATACAAAGCAGAACAATTCCTGGGAGGCACAGACCACTTTGTTGGCCAGTTTGACTCCAAGACTCTTTCGAAGCCTTGCTACACTGTTCTTAGACTGAATACTGTCTGAAATGCTCTCATCCTTCCTTCTTTTCCTCTCTTCATTTGGAATAAGTCTGCCTCCTGGTCTGTTGGTCCTTTAACCTTCCCCAACTCCCTTCCTAATTTTTCCCATAAGTGTATCCCTAATAAAATGCATACATATTAAATTGTACCTTGATATCTACCTCCTGGAAAACCCGAACTGACCCAGAAGAGAATGACAGAATCTGGTTTCTATTTTAAAAATAGAAAATAGATTGCTCTGCCTGGTTTGTGGAAAGTAAATTAGAATTTGGCAAGATTGAAATGGAAAGAACAAATAGAAAGATAATGCAGTAGCTAAAGGAGAGAGGCTTGTGGCTTGCAGTATACTAGTAATAGCAGTAGATGCAGTGGTCAGATTCCAGATACACTTTGGCAGTAAGACTTTTCAAACCTGGTAATGCATTTATGTGAGGGTGTAGGAAAAATCGGTATCAAGTTGATTCCTTAATTTCTAGCAAGAGCAAATGCAAGGATGTTGGTGACATTCACTGAGATGTAGAATGCTGGAAGAGTAAATCCAAAACTAAAAAATTAAAATTTTAGTTTATATATGTTAAGATCAAAATTATTTGCGGATATCTAAACAGAGATGTCAAAGAGAGAGTTGATTCTTAAGTTAAGAAGCTCAAAAGAGTGGACCAGACTTCTACATGAAGTTGGCAGATATAAGAATCCAGTGTTTAAAGCAGAGGGAGTAATTCAAATCTTTTAGGAAATAATGTAGAGTTAGCAACAAAAGGGCAGTCATGAGGCCTTCCAAAATGTAAAGGTCAAGACCAGAAAGGGAAGTGGACAATGGAGACTGAGACGGAATGAAAAGAGGGGTAGGAGGAAAGTGTGAACTTGGTATCCACAAAGGGAAGGGAAGAGTGCATTTTGAGGATGAGTGGAGGGTTCACTTGTCGAATGCTGTTGCAAATACAAGAAAGATCATTTAAAATTGTCCATTGGCTTCGGAGACAGGTAGTCTTCATGCTGGTGGAGTGGTGACAATGGACACAAGATGGGAGGGGTCTGAGAAGATAATAGGACTTCAGATCAAGTTGACTCTGTCAATCTGTAAACCTTTATGCCCCAAACACACGTCACTGATAGAAAAGCTTGCATTCATAATAAAAAAATATAGCCAAGCGGATTTCCTCTTTGGTATTTCTGAATGTAAACTTTAAGCACTTTCCCACCACCACTTATCAATGTTTTCTTTTCATATTTATAACCATAATAAAAAAGATAAACTTTTGTGTAGGCCAGAAGGCCAAAAGAAACACACATCAATAATGGAAGCTAAAACAATGTGTTTCTGCATAAGGAGTCACAAGAGGCAAAGGAAGAGCAGAGATATCGACCCTCTGTGTTGTGTCATGTGCCACATTTTGAGCTCTCGGCATTGAAGGATATCTGCTACTTGAAGGCAGGACAACTGTTTATTTGGCATTTACTTCTTTACTGTTTGGTCAATAGTCTCCATTCCAATACACCCACAAAGTATTGTTTTAAGCATAAAATCATATTAAGATTAGATATACAAATTCTTAGATTATCATCATCATCTCATCTCTCTGAACTTCTTTTTCATTTTACTACACTCTTTAGTCCTTCCTGGCAAAACCCAACTCCTCCATTTTCCCTCCAATACCACTGTTATAACCTCTTTGACGTCATTAGAGACAACATTATTCAAAATATTTGGGCTACTGGTGATCATTGCCCATAATCTCAGTCTCTACTGTCACATCAGTAAAAGCCTGATGACTCTTATTTAAGAGAAAAAAAGGAGGTTCTAGACGTCAGAAAGACTATCAGTCTATTGTAGCCTAAAGGAATACTATTCAAGTTTAAAGTCAATGGAAGACTTAAAAGGTTAATATGGTATTCAAAGTGCAATCACTCAATATAATCAAGTGCCTTACTCTTTACAGATAAAAGACTAGAAACAAAAAGGTAATATAAAGTTTACTGGAATATTACTTGGCATTTATTGCAGGTAATATAAAGATATTTTAAGAAAAAATGCATGTTTTGCATCTATGTGAGATTTATAAGCACATAACTCCAAGTCAAAATTAACACTGAAGTCCACATGGCCAGAGACTAGTACACAAGCACACATGAAATGAGTTTGGTAGTGATCTCCCAGATAAAACCACAGCAAAGAATCATCAAAGCAGCAGCATTGTGAACTCTACTTCGATTCTTTAATGTACCATCTAAGCTTGGATAGTTTGGAGGTCCATACAAAGGCACTGGTTACCCTGGCCCACATCAAGAGTGCTGGATATTTTTGCTTGCAGTGATGAAGTATTTATACACACATTACATGTTGCAGAAACACTCTAGCTACCTGAAGAAAGGGCTAGCATACTAAAGAGGAGAAAAATAAAACAGAACATATTTTGATATAAATAACTATGCCTTAATAGCAATAACAAGGGCCATGTAGCTTTCTGGACAAGGTTTAAGATGGCAGTGGGGGCCCTCTACACCTGGCAGAAGAATAAATCTTAAGAATATTCAAAAAGCACATGTCCTGTTTTCAGCATATGTAATAGGGGAGGTTTCTCCCCTGGACCTCCAGGTGCAGCTAGGCTGCCAACAAGTCAGAATAATGAGTAGGCTCACCCCACATGTGCCCTGCTCTCTGTACCCCAGGCAGGCATTTGTCAGAGCATAAATTATTTACAGTGGTCTCCAAAGGCTCTGGAAAGTTAGTGTATATCCTTGAAAAAAACCAGAGCAACCCTAGAATTAATATTATAGAAAATAGGGGCTAAGTAAAGGTATGTTCTAAGTAGAAAATGTTGCTCTGGTTAGAAAACACACACACAAATGCATTCTTGCCAACACCAAGTGAAACATCAGATGCTAATTATTCAATTCTATATTCCCTCCTAGTCACTTTAAAATCTAAGGACATGAATAGCAATGTTTAAATGTCAGCATTGAATCTGGACAACGGCTTAAGGCCTCATTATTTTAACGTATCTTCACTGAGTGATAACAGACACCTAAGAAATACATAATTAGAAAATTACCTTGTATTGCCTCCATCTTTTTAAGGACTCCAAAGAATATTAAAAACTTTGAAAGATCAAGGATGCAGCAAATTTAACTCTTCAATGAAATGCAAATTTAAAATAGCACTGCAGTAATGCTGACATTCTGCTTTATGGAGGAGGGTAGGGAAGGAAGGAAACCAATCATCTGTATCAATCAGCAAATCAGTGACCAGAACATTTGCCACAGAAAGTGACAAAATATCTGATCACTTGGAGTTTAAATGATAAAGTTACTCAATTTCCTTGTGTAACAAAAAGCGTGAAGTAGCAATTCAGAAGTGGTTCAATAGTGCCACTACGCTAAACCACTGGACTGTGAGACTGATTTGCTCAGCCTTCTTGTAGCCTCAAGGTGCCTGTGGCCTTCCCCATTGAGAGTTGAGGTGTGAGTAGATGAAGTACCTAAGGGAGCACTAAGACAGGGACAATACCTTGCATGATCACATCCAAAGCAGGAAGAGAAAAAAGAGCAGAAGAGTATCTTCCCTTCATACAATTCTCTCTTATCAAGAAGAAAAGTACCTTCCAGAATTCCTCCCAGCAGATATCCCATTACTTCTCATAGGTTAAAACTAAATCATAAGTTCATATTGAGACTAATCAATGCCTAAGGGAATGGGATTGCCACACTGGATTAGATATATCAGCCCTGCCTCCGAGGACTTGGTAATTGAGGTCTGAATAAAATCAGAGTATTGCTAGCAAAGAAAAAGGGAGAATGTTAGTAGATAACAAGCAGGGTCAGCCACAACTCTACATTTTATACTGGAGGTCAAAATATTTGGCTCTATTGGATGTTTTAAGTAAAGTAGTTTCTCTTTCTTTCCAAAGTAATGCAGAGTTTCAACTTTATAAATGTAATAACCAGTTCCCTGGATGACCTCCCTGCTGGTATAATAAAGCACTAGGAGATAGGTGCTTGTATGCTTTCCAAGAAATTTAGACCCCAGTCACGTGAGACTCCATGGATTACAATCATCACTGAACTTCCCCCAAAGCAAACAAGTAATTAGTGCAGTCTCCAGAACAGAGAGTTATTGTGGAAAAATACAGCTAAATAGGGCAAATGCATATTACTGGCTTCCACTTCTGTGCAGTCTTCCAGCTCTAAGTACAAGTCATTGCAATAATCTGATCAAATGGTATCAAAGGTGAGGCTAACTGCAGCAAAGCATTTCTCTGCTGGCCAGTTAAATACTGATTACTCCCCAGAATGGAATGGCCAGTTTAGATCATATCACAGAACTAATAAACATTATCTCCTTGAACTCAAAAGGCACCCAGAAATAGCTCAGCTTGAGGCTTAACCAATTTATTCTTTGTTACTTTGATTCTTTCTTATTTCAACTTGGATGCTTTGCTAGAATTAGTATTATGAGAATACAGTGTTAATCCAGTAGGTCCTTCAGTTGTAAATCTGAAATTCCAAGTATAGTTCTGATCTCTCTATATTGAGCTAATTCATTCAGTGTCACTGATGGAGGGTGAAGTATCTTATGTGCCTGAGATGAGAGATAAATGAAAGAATTCTTCACAGTCTATTGGGAACACAGGTAAACAGTTACAAGGTGGTGTGCAAGACGAAACAATCTGGAAAAAAGGGAGCATGTCACACATGATGTGGTAAAGCAGTGCGATGTACTCAGGGTGGGCTTTGGAGGCAGGGAGGAGGTTGTTCAGACCTATCCAGGGCCACTTACCAGCTGTGTGACAGAGCATACATTGCTTTCTCTCTCTAAAACACAGAAAAATGTGTTATTACTACCAGGGAGGTTTTAAGCATTAAATGAGATGAAAACTGCAAGTGCATGGCACCGTGCCCCCACACAGAAGAAAACCAAGATAAATGCTTTTCCGTTCCCCTTCTTGTTCCTATCCCTTCCTCAGGGACAGACCAGGTCAGATTATTCTGGAGAGCAGAAAGCTCCAGGATGGGGCACAGTGGACCAGGGCTCAACTACCAGAGATCAGTGCTGTAAGCACTGAATAAATGTTCGAGTAAATTCAAACTGAGGTCAGAAGGAAGAGTTGGGAAATAAGCATTGCCTATTTTCTTTTCTCACAATTAGTTTTATAACGTTTTCTTTATTTTTTAACATGTTTATTGTGGTATCATTTATATGCAAAGAACAGCACACATTTAATATGTACAATGTGATGAGTTTGGACGTATGTGAACCCTCATGAAACCATCACCATAATGAAGGTAATAGACATATCCATCACCTTCTCAGTTTCCTCATGTCCCTTTGCTTTTTTGGTTTTTTTGTTTGCTTGGGAGAGGGGGTTGTTTGTTTTTCCTAAAAACACTTAACATGAGATCTACCCTCTTAACAAATTTTGAAGTGTACAATACCATATTGTTAACTATGGGCACTATACTGTGCAGCCGACCTCTAGAACTTATCTAGCATAACTGAAACTTTATACCTATTAAACAACTCCCCATTTACCTTAGTCCCTGGCAACCTAGGGGCTAGAGTAGTCTTTGCTTCTGTGAGTTTGACTGACCTCATACAAGTGGAATTGTGCAGTATTTGTCCTTTTGTGACTAGCTCATTTCACTTAGCATAATGTCTTTAATGTCCAGCTACGTTGTCCCAAATGGCGGATTTCCTTCCTTTTTAAGGTGGAGTAATATTCTATTGTGTATATAAACCACATTTTCTTTATACAGATATTTTAAGAGCTGGTGTGAGGAACCAAAGGCACCTGTGTTTGCTGATTGGTTTCACTCAGAAGTAAGATTTTTCATATGCCTTCATCACAGGAGGTAGTTTTAGAACTTAGAGCATGCAGCCCACCAAAATTAGGCTCCTACCCTCCACAGCGAATAGCAGATTGGGATGCTATCTTCTTTGATGACTACATTTCTAAGGGACGGCTCCCACGTCCTAAAGACAGTCCTGTGTTGTAAAAGGAGCTAGGAGCTTTTAAAAATATGTACATCTCAAAGGGGCAGAGTAAGAATTTTCTAAAATAAACTCCCTAAGAAAGAAAGGGGAGGTACTTCTGCAGTTAGGCCATCAGGATTCTATCAGGGCTGGGGTTGATAGGGGGGTCAGAGCCCTAAAAGGATAAAGAAATCTGCCTAAAATTTATTAAGGTGGAGGAAGATGTTACGGTCATTTCTGTCAATGACAAAGGCCAAAATTTTTAACTTTGATGAAGTCTAAGTATCAATAATTATCCTATATGGCTTGTGCTTTCTGTGTCTTGTCCAAAAAACAAAAACAAAAAACTTAGTTTATCCTAAGGTCACAAAACTTGTCTTATTTTATTATTATTATACTTTAAGTTTTAGGGTACATGTGCACAATGTGCAGGTTTGTTACATATGTATACATGTGCCATGTTGGTGTGCTGCACCCATTAACTCGTCATTTAGCATTAGGTATATCTCCTAATGCTGTCCCTCCCCCCTCCCCCCACCCCACAACAGTCCCCGGAGTGTGATGTTCCCCTTCCTGTGTCCATGTGTTCTCATTGTTCAATTCCCACCTATGAGTGAGAACATGTGGTGTTTGGTTTTTTTGTCCTTGCGATGGTTTGCTGAGAAAGATGTTTTCCAGTTTCATCCATGTCCCTACAAAGGACATGAACTCATCATTTTTTATGGCTGCATAGTATTCCATGGTGTATATGTGCCACATTTCCTTAATCTGGTCTATCGTTGTTGGACATTTGGGTTGGTTCCAAGTCTTTGCTATTGTGAATTATGCCGTAATAAACATAAGTGTGCATGTGTCTTTATAGCAGCATGATTTATAATCCTTTGGGTATACAATCAGTAATGGGATGACTGGGTCAAATGTTATTTCTAGTTCTAGATCCCTGAGGAATCGCCACACTGACTTCCACAATGGTTGAACTAGTTTACAGTCCCACCAACAGTGTAAAAGTGTTCCTATTTCTCCACATCCTCTCCAGCACCTGTTGTTTCTTGACTTTTTAATGATGGCCATTCTAACTGGTGTGAGATGGTATCTCACTGTGGTTTTGATTTGCATTTCTCTGATGGCCAGTGACAATGAGCATTTTTTCATGTGTTTTTTGGCTGCATAAATGTCTTCTTTTGAGAAGTGAGTGTTCATATCCTTCGCCCACTTATATGTAGAAAGCTGAAACTGGATCCCTTCCTTACACCTTATACAAAAATTAATTCAAGATGGATTAAAGACTTACATGTTAGACCTAAAACCATAAAAACCCTAGAAGAAAACCTAGGCAATACCATTCAGGACATAGGCACGGGCAAAGACTTCATGTCTAAAACACCAAAAGCAATGGCAATAAAAGCCAAAATTGACAAATGCGATCTAATTAAACTAAAGAGCTTCTGCACAGCAGAAAAAACTACCATCAGAGTGAACAGGCAACCTACAAAATGGGAGAAAATTTTCACAACCCACTCATCTGACAAAGGGCTAATATCCAGAGTCTACAATGAACTCAAACAAATTTACAAGAAACAAACAAACAACCCCATCAAAAAGTGGGCTAAGGATATGAACAGTCACTTCTCAAAACAAAACTTGTCTTCTATCTTTTCTCTTGGGATATAACAGTTTTAACTCTGATATTTAAATCGTTGAGCACTTTGTAATTAATTTTGTTATGTGGTATAAAATAAGGCTTAAAATTTTTTCTTTCCACCTGCCTATTTTAATGTGGGCATACTATTTATAGAAAAAAAAAGGTACCCTTTCCTCATTGAATTACCTGGCCACTTTTATCATTGATCAATTGAGCACCTATGTTTGAGGAAATTTCAGAAATCTCTATTAAGTTCCATTCCCAATAGGAATCTGTCTTGATTAATGTAGCTTTATATGGTAAACCATGCATTCAGGCAACATAAGTCATCCAATATTTTTCTTCTTTTTAAAAATTGTTTTGGCTATACTAGGTCTCTAGCATTTCAATATAAATCGAAGCATCTGCTTTTTTTTCGTGCCAAAAAGCCTACTGGAATTTTGATTGAGATTGCCTTGAATCTATAGATCAATGTGGGGAGATTTGTTATCTTAACAATATTGAGTCTACCAATCTAAGAACCTGGTATATCTCTCCATTTATTTAGGTCTTCTTTAATTTCAGCAAGCTTTGGCAGATTTCTGTGTAGAGGACTTGTATATCTGTTATTGAATTTATCCTTAATTGCTATTACAATTTTTTTATTTTTCAATTATTCAGTTAGTATATAGAAATGCAGTTAAGTTTTGGATAATGATTGTAGTGATTTGAATAGTGGCTCCTAAAATCTGTGTGTATCCAGAATCTCAGAATGTGAACTTATTTGGAAATAGTCTTTGCAAATATGAATACTTAAGAATATCAAGATGAAATTATCTTGGATTTAGGGTTGGCCCTAAATACAATAACCAGTGTCCTTATAAGAAGAGAGGACGTACAGAGGCACACAAACACACACAGACAAGCACACACACAAAGTCCATATGAAGATGGAGGCAGATCCTGGAATTACGCCTGGAGCCACGAGAAGCTGAAAGAAGCAATAAAAGATTCTTTCCTGAAGTTATCTGGGAAGGTTGTTCTACATTTTATCCAGTTTTCTAGTTGGTTACGTGGATAAGTCTCATATAGTATCCTGGTGTACATTTTGCAACTAGTTTATTTTGACTTCTGTGTCAGCTATCAATTTATTACTTCTTAGCTTGAAATCCATGTTTCTTTATCTTGCATTGTCAGAATGAAGTGGATCTTACTTTTTTTATTTTTATAGCCTTTGTGGCTACAAATGTAGTTTTTGTTGTTTTTGTTTGTTTGTTTGTTTGTTTTTGAGATGGAGTCTTGCTCTGTCACCCAGGCTGGAGTGCAGTGGCACGATCTCAGCTCACTGCAAGCTCTGCCTCCCGGGTTCACGCCATTCTCCTGCCTCAGCCTCCTGAGTAGCTGGGACTACAGGCTCCCACCACCATGCCCGACTAATTTTTTTTGTATTTTTAGTAGAGACGGGGTTTCACCGTGTTAACCAGGATGGTCTCAATCTCCTGACCTCGTGATCCGCCCACCTCGGCCTCCCAAAGTGCTGGGATTACAGGCGTGAGCCACCACACCCGGCCTACAAACGTAGTTTTGTTACATGGATATACTGCAGTGGGGAAGTCTGAGGTTTTAATGTAACTATCACCTGAATTGTGTATGTAGTATCCAGTAATTTCTCATCCAGCACCCCCCTCCTACCCTCCCACCCTCTCACTCTTCCAAGTCTCCAAAGTCTATTATTCTACTCTCTATGATCATGTGTACAAATTTTTAGCTCCCACTTATAAGTGAGAACATGCAGTATTGACTTTCTGAGTTATTTTACTTGAGAATGGCCTCCAGTTCCATCTATGTTGCTGTAAGAGGCATGACTTCATTCTTCTTTATGGCCGAATAGTATTCCAAGGTATACACATACCACATTTTCTTCATCCAGTCATCTGCTGATGGACACTTAGGTTGATTCCCTATCTTTGCTATTGTGAATAGTGCTGCAATAAACCTACAAAGCAGACATCTTTTTTTTTTTGAGACAGAGTTTCACTCTTTTTGCCCAGACTGGAGTGCAATGGCAGGATCTCGGCTCACTGCAACCTCCACCTCCCGTTCAAGCAATTATCCTGCCTCACCCTCTCAAGTAGCTGCGATTACAGGCATGCACCACCAACCCTAGCTAATTTTGTATTTTTAGTAGAGATGGGGTTTTGCCATGTTGGTCAGTCTGGTCTCAAACTCCTGACCTCAGGTGATCCGCCCGCCTCAGCCTCCCAAAGTGCTGGGATTACAGGCATGAGCCAGCATGCCCAGCCAGACATCTTTTTGATATAATGATTAACTTTCCTTTGGGTAGAAATTCAGAATTGCTGGATTAAATGGTAGTTCTATTTTTAGTCTTTTGAGAAATCTCCATTTTGTTTTTCATAGAGGTTGGGTCAACAACAAAAGACAGAAATCAAAAATTTTTTGAAATTAGTGAAAGTGGAGACACAATATACCCAAACTTCTTGGATACAGCAAAAGCAGTGCTAAGAGGGAAGTTCATAGCATCAAATGCCTATATTAAAAAAAAATAGAAAGCTCAAAAATTAGCAACCCAACGTGATACCTCAAGGAACTATAAAAACAAGAGCAAACCAAACCCAAAGCTGGCAGAAGAAAAGAAATAACAAAGATTGCAGCAGAACAAAATGAAATTGAGACTAAAAAAAAAATACAGAAGATCAATGAAACAAAAAGTTGGTTCGTTGAAAAGATAAACAAAATCAATAGACTGTTAGCTAGAGTAACCAAGAAAAGGAAAGAGAGGATCCAAATAAATACAATCAGAATGGAGAAAGGAGACTTTACAGTTGAAGTGGACCTTGTAAACATTTCTCCTTTGTTATGTGGAACACGTTAGGCTTTACCAATAGAGGGAACAGGAGAAACTGGAAAGGGGGTTCTTTCTTTTCTCAGTCCTAGTGTGACTTTTTTCCCCTTCCCCTGATGTGGCTGCTGGTGGCATGGAGAAGGCCCAGCAGTGCTCACCTTTCAACGTTTCTCTGACACCTCAGATGGCAGCTTCCTGCAGACCAGCTTCATCCCCTGATGCCATAGAGAACTTCTCCACCACACCCAGCAATCCTCAGCCACACCCTATCCTATGGGGTCTCAGTATCAGCCTTATGGTGGGAGGGGACATCTAAATTCTTTCTTTCTTCCTTGGCTATGCTCCATCATCCATGGAGATAGTACTTACTCCCATATTCTTTAGAGTCAGTGCTTATCCTTTTTGGCAGTTACTCACTTTTGCAAGTTAATGATTTTTTCATTAAATATTGCCCACTCAGTGGAGTGACAACTTTAAAGTACTAAAGGAAAATAAACTGTCAACAGAATTGTGTATGCAATGTCATCTTACAATATCATACAATATCACTTACAAAATGAAGGGGAAAGACTTTTCAAATAAACAAAAACAGAATGTATTTTTAGCAGACCTGAATATAAGAAAGATTGAAGAAATTTCTTCAGGGAAAAGTAATAATACTAGAAAGAAACTTCAATCTACACAAGGAAATAAAAGCACCAAAAATGGCAATGAATTTCATATAAAACTCAAGCTTTAAATGTTCTTAAAGGTCTATTGATTGTCAAAAGCAAAAATGACAGCAATATCTTGGGAAATAATAGCATAGGTAAAATTATAATAGGTGATAAGTCACATATTATCAGTAGCATGAAAGGTGGTGGTGAAATTGGGAATACAATGTGGAAAGGTCTTCACATCACACATAACGGGGTACAGTATTATTTGAAGGTAGAATGTAATTAACTTTAATACCATATAGCAATTCCTACAACAAGCTCTATGGTAAGAGAAACAAAACTTATTTTCATGCCAAAACCTGTACAAAAATCTATTATATGGCTTTATTCATGATAAATAGAAGTAACCTGACTGCACCTCACCTGCAGAATGGAGAAACAAGGGGGCACATCATTACCATGGGACACTAGTAAACAATAAGGAAGAACAAACTGCTTATATATGAAATAAAAAGGATGAATATCAAATTGAATATGTTAAGTGAAAGCAACTAGTCTTAAAAGATTACATACTGTGTGATGCCATTTACATCACATTCTAAAAAAGGTGAAATTACAAGGACAGAAAGCAATTCAGTGGTGGCCAGGGCTGGGGGTAAGAAGACAGATTGACTGCAAAGGATTTTGTGGAAACTTGAGGTGATGGAGGTATTCTATATACCGGTTATGGTGGTGATTACATGCCTGGGTGCATTTATTTATCAAAAATCAGAGCTGCACACTAAAAACAGTAAATCATATTACATGTAAATTTACCTTAATTTAAAAGAAAATGAAAAAAAATTTCGTTTTCCTGTTCAAATTACTAGTGTCATATCTGTCTCCTGACTGAACTTTGCATGTATATCAGAAAGTTTACTATATTTTATTTGTAATACTTTTGATAATGTGGGTGTTTAATTGTAAGTGTTTAAGTTTAAATTCCTTTGGCCATTGTTTATGACATAAATTTTAAGGCTTCTACTGACAAACTGTTTTTTAGAAGAGTTCCTAAGGTACCCCCTGGAGTAAAACCCCGGCTGCTATAATTTCATCTTAGCCCACAATGCAAAAAAAAAAAGGTGTATGGCCTTCTCTTCAGGAATGTGCCCTTGGTAAGCATCTCATTTTTTACAATAAGATATCAACCTTGTCTTCAGTGTGACTGACTGTACAAGCACGTGTCCATGTACATGATCAGCAAAGTCAAAGAACAACACTCCAATACCTGTTAGGAGCATAACCCCAAATTCACTGCAGCCAATATCCATCAAAAGCTTGAATGTCAAACAATATTTATTGAGGATTGCCTAAAACATATGCTATCTATCCTCTCATCTGGTCTTTAAAATTTATCCCTAAGTTAAACTAGACCATCCTAGGGAGTAACCTACCTACACAATAGCACTGTGGCCTCTACAAATTGATGTGACTGATGTGCTATTAAAGACCTATATTAAGGGAGGTTGTAAGAAAGAGCTTAATGAAGCTCATTGTTTTTGTCAAGAACATTGTTCACTGTGGTACATAGCGTCACTTTTCTCAGTATAATATATAGTCCTGTCTCTCTTGGTCAATATTTATGATACAGAAACCAAGACTAGCCCTATTCTCACTGTTTTTCACTCACTACTAGAAACTTTAAAGAGAAGTCTTGCTCAGCATCAGTGATACTGCATGGAGGATGTAGGAGTATGCATTTTTAAGCCTGAAGAACATATATGAACTAACATACCTGTAGTCACTTTACTTTATTCCTTTGTTTTCAGCATGTCTCAGTTTTCTTACTCCTGCTAATTCATCATGCTATTTTATATAATTGCTACTTCAGAAATGATAAAATATAAATAGATTCAAAATTAATACATGTCCATAGACTAGTGATTTGTTTTCTTCTAAGTTAAATAAAGCAAACGTGCTTTCTGTGCTCTGGCCATAATGAAGCTCAGCGCTAAGCATAGAGAAAAGAATGAAATAGACATCTGCTTTAGGCTATACTTTTACCATCACTCTGTAGAATTTTTGCCCAAATCTCAAGTCTCAAAAATTAAAAAGAGAGATTCCCTTTAAGAAAACTTTCTTTTTATGGTAGTTCAGATTATTGGTACTTATTTTGGCTTACTTGCAGTGGAAGATCCACCACAGTTTTTAATACAAGAAAACTATTTGATGATACTGTCACTAAAATAATATCCAAGGGAGCTATTAGACTAACAGCAAAATAGAACTTGGAAAATAGATCACAGCATTTGTTTTACATGGCTACTATATACAAGAATATGCAAAAGTGAGCTAATAACATTACAATATTCTTTCTCCTGATGGCCCTAAAAGTGTCATAGCAATTACTTCTTATAGTGTGTTGTTACTTAAAGAAACTTTAATGTAGTTTTGCGGCATGATTTTTGCTTTCTCAAGACAGAGATAACAGTAGAGACAAGACTGAAGTGAGTGTTCAGAAGTTTATTTCAAGAGACCTGGGTTCTAACTCTGTGTCTTCTATGTCACTCTGAGTAGGTTACAGCTTCTCTAGACTTCAGTTCTATGACAGCAGATGAGAGTGGCCTTGAACATAAATGAGGTCCCTTGAGTTAACAACATCCATACATTCAACGAAAAAATTATTGAAAACCTGCCGCGTTTCTGGTTAGCACTAATAATAAAACACTTGTCCCATCTTCATGGATATCATCTATGAAACACAATATCTAACACAACCTATTACTGCAACAAATACCAAAAATTATGCACTAACACCTACATAGGTACACTGAAGTACCTACTTCAATGACTCTTATCCTGTAAAGGACTTTCCAACTCCAAAGTGCTACCTTTCCTCCCCCAGTAAACTCCCTGTCAGTTTCCTCCTGTTTTCTTTTCCCTTTTGGCGGGGAATAAAGATAGATTCTTAGTGCTTAGGTTAATACGTCTTTCTGCCTGTGAAGTGATTTGAATCTTAAAGAGGTAGTAAAACCTAGTACTCTCTCTCAGTCCATGTATTTTGATCTTGTATTCAAGAAGACTGTACACATGAAGATTTTGCGATGCTTGCTTTTGAGGAAAAAAGTGTGTGTGCATGTGTGTGTAAAACAAAGAGAATCCCTGTGTAAAATGGTTACTATAAGAAAAAAAAAAAGAATGGCTATTTGAATATAGATACAACTAAGGGAAACTGAGCCATATTTTGTTAAGACTGAAATGAAAAAATAAATGGAACAAGATTTTCATTTTCTTCTCATCATTTTGGGGCTTCAATTGATAAACAGGAGGGCAAGAAACTGTCTAGAAACTCAACCATATTTTCAGTCTTAGTGAGTCCAGATAGGATAAAGCCCAGAATGTGCAATTTGAAAAATGATTTTTATCATGTTAGTGAAATATATTTTAGCACATGAGACAGCATCTTTTTAATGCTTCCTGCAATGCATAGCCTTATCCTGTCCTATAAAGCCTTCATTTTCCCCAGAACGACCTGGCAGCCAGCTGAAAGGACACGATGGACTGTGACTGATTACACCCTGGGAATATTTATGTAACTTTTTGATGGCAGCAAAATGCTGAAAAGAGGATACAGGAGATAAAGTAATGGAAGTCGGCCTGACTTAAGCCTCATGTAATCCCTGGCATCTCCTAAATCACTAGGTAAGATTAGTCAGTGATAAAAATTCTCCAACAGTGGGCAGCTCTCTGAAAGCCTGCATCTTCCTGTTGAGTAGACTGTCAAATTTAGAGAATGTATTTCCTGACCTACCAAAGATACTACTTTTAAGTCCTTGAACAATTAAGTAAACAGTGCAGACAACTATTATGTGGTTTTTATTTTACTATTGTTGTTTTATAGCTGAGTCATATCCTAGCCAGATGATTCACGTTGTGAATGTTTAGTTGAATGCTGCACCAAATGATAGTTACACCTGATCAGGCCAAACCTCAAGAAATGTTTTTCCTCTTCTGTCTTTGAATGACTTCTATTCCAAATGTGAAAAGGACATATTTTCCTTTCCTATTATGTGGCAAAAATAATCTCAGATCTCTTAAAAATTGTCTCAATTTTTACCTTTACACAGAAATAAGGAGTTGCCTACCTCTTTCTGTAGACTAAGAAGAATGCTATATAAAAATCCATGCAGTACAATGTAATTTTTAAATCATTTCACATAAACAGGGAAGATTCATAGAGATACTCAGAAAACAAAGTATTGAGATTTTATGCAAATATATCATTATAATATACATTTTTATATAATTTTGATTATTGTTAATATTTCTGCATTATAACATTTATTTGACAACTATCTAACCCAGTTATTTTATTGCAAGGTAATATGGATATATTAGTCTTAAGTCAAAATTAGATTCTACTATCATGAATTTAAGTGGTATTCTCTATCCAGAACCCAAATGGTTTTATTTGTTAGGTTTCTTGCTAGGTGCAAGATACAGTGAAGGGAGCATTACTCTCTGTTAAATTTAAGAAGCTTGTAATATATAAAGCCATATACAGTATATAAAACTAGAGAAATTCTCTCTCTTCAATTTTTTTTCTAATGTGTGGTCCATGGCCTACCAAAAATACTATGCATCAGACATAACGAGGATGCATATGTTTACGAGCATTACTAACATTTAAATATGTTGTAACAATTCAGGCACAAAAATACGGCACAGAAAAGCTAATACTTTTCCCCCAAGATTCTGAAATACTAGAATCAATGTCAACTCTCAAACACATGCACGTGAGTTATAGGTTCACCCAAAAGTCAACAACATAGCTAAACAGAAAATCACAACCCACAGTTGGCTCCAATGAGTAAGAATTAAAGAGAAAAAGCCTGTTTCTATCTTGAATTTTGTTCAGAATTGTCTGTTTTGACTCAGCAGGTGAGGGATGAAAAAACAGTAAAAAATTAATTTCAAGAGCTGGGTGCGGTGGCTCATGCCTGCACTTTGGGAGGCCGAGGCGGGCGGATCACAAGGTCAGGAGATCGAGACCACCCTGGCTAACACGGTGAAACCCCATCTTTACTAAAAATACAAAAAATTAGCCGGGCATGGTAGCGGGCGCCTGTACTCGGGAGGTTGAGGCAGGAGAGTGGCACAGACCCAGGAGGTGGAGCTTGCAGTGAGCTGAGATCTCCCCACTGCACTCCAGCCTGTGTGACAGAGTGAGACTCCATCTCAAAAAAAAAAAACAAAAAACTAATTTCAATTTTCAAATTTTAAAACAGCCATTGTTAATAGTTTAGAATTCAGATCTAGAAGAAATTAAACAGTAAACAACACTGCCAATATGGTAAATGTTAATATTAATGTAAATATTAAGGATTAGAATAATTGCTGTGTTATGGTTCCAGAAATCTGAGTGCTGTGGATTAAGGGATTTATTATAGAGATCAGACCTTATGCAACTGTGGGAGAAGAAGAGGAAATAAAAGTACAGAAGACAAAAGTTGGAGGATCAGTTCCACTGAATAGGATGGAGCCTGATTAAGAAGTCTATTGACAGCTGTTGACTCTGCATTTGTTGATGAACTCAAAGTCCCTGTAGGTCAGTCAGCAGAGGTGACAAAGAAGAAGAAAAGCTGAATGTAAAAAGTGGTAGAGCAATAAAAACTGAAACCTGCAAAGACAAAGTTAAACCAGTGAACTCACTACAACATGTGCTTGTCTCTCAGTACTTCTAATCTCAATCACATCCATAACCTACAGACAAAGCTGGTACCCTTCGTCACAGAGCTGAACAAGTACCTGGCCTGGGACTTCAAGTAGATAAAATCGGAAATCTAGATAAACCAGCAGATCAGCATCATACCCCTCATTTAATGTTCTATAATATAAGTTAAACACTTATCACTACATGTTAAATAGTAAAGAAATGGAAAAGGTTGGAATGGAAAAAAATTGATATGTAAATATACATATATATACACACACATATACACATATACACACATATAAGTTTATATATGTAAAAATAAATTCATATCAAAATAAGAAATTATCGTAACAATTATAGTTCTCATTTCTAATTGGTCATGTTGTTGCAGCTGGTATCTAGAACTTCTCTATTTCACTACCCATCACACATTCTCTTTGCTCTCTAAAGCAATTTGGTTACTAAAGTTTTCTTTCCTGGTAAGGTGACCCAAACCCTCAATTCTAAAATATTTGGCCTATTTATATTCTATTACTATAGTTTTTCATTAACCTTTTTTTTTCTGTAGAGATAGCATCTTGCTATGTTGCACAAGCTGATCTCAAACTTCTGGCCTCAAGGGATCCTACCAAAGTGCTGGGATTATAGGCAGGAGCCACTGTGCTCAGCCATTTCTTCATTAACTTCTATCACAGATGATGAGCATACTAAGAGGCACCCCAAGGATGTCTGCATTCCTGACATATTCCTTTTAACCTTCCACAGCATAACAGCAATACAATTATCCTCTTGATAATCAAGAGAAACAACCTGAGCCAGCACAGTTGTCTTCTTTGCCTGTTGATTAACAAGCATAAGAAGCCCAGAGTGGTCAGTCTCAACTTTCAAATTAAGGGAACGAATCCAGTGTCACCTAGTGGAAACATAACTCCCTCGATAGTTAAGACCTCTAAACTAGAAGAGCCTAAAGTCACTGGGTCAGGAATCCAACATTTTGCTAGTGGATCACTAGGGAAATTATGAGAGGACCTTCTCCCATTTTTATTCCTTAATTCTAGGAGTCATGAATCCCAGTTATGAGAGAAGAAGGACCCTGTGTTGGACACTAACCTAGAGCACATACCACATCCTAGACAGCATTGTCCTAAACCCAAATTGTGTTGTCATCTAGCTGGTGCTGTAATAAAATATTTGAAAGGCCATTTTACCACTCTATCTGGTCTTTGCTAGCTATCATCGATGGTTGTTTTTAAAAAGGCATTTTCCAGGTAAATAGCTACATGCCAAGTTATGGGGGTAAGTCAATTTGCTTCAAAAACAAAACCACATCTGAACCAGCTGCTAGAATTGGAGTTAGCACATGATTAACTGTATGATAATCCATTGACATTCTCCAAGGTCCATCTTTCTGCTATACAAGCCAAAAGGCAAACTGAATAGAGATTTAAGTCACCATTTTTCAAGTCTACAGTGGTGATTATAATATCTACAATGATTCAAGTTTGTGGTATTGCCTTTGACTTATTAGTTTGGTAGATAGAAGTTTCAGAGGCTACCACTTGGCCTTTCTTAAAATAATAGCCACGATTCCACGGATTAGGGAACTAATGTGGAAACTATGCCAGTTGCTGAATATGCCTGATACAACTATGCATTCCTGAACTGAAGAAATCATCACATAATGGATTCAGGTGCCCATTGGTCCACTCAAATCCAAGTCAAAACCCCATTGATTGCTTTACATCTACAACTTTACTCTGTCTAGAAGACCACAATGCATTTAGGGTTTCTAGGAATAGGTGTCAATTATGAGACTATTGTCCAGTAATTCTCAAAAACACTGGTTATTTTTCCTTCTTCAATTTGCCACCCTGTTAAATAGCAATGGATCCCTTTGAGGAATGTTAAGATTTCCATTATAAAATTATGGCTGTGTCAAAGGACTGTTCATCCTCAAAGGGACCTGGCCTCCTCTTCACTCAAGGGACTCTGGTTCTGAAAACTGAATCATGTTTGGAAATTGATTGAGAGGGAATGACTCTATTGTTGTGATTCAAATCAGACTTTTGTTCCAAGACCTAGAGTTTGCCACTTAAACAATTAAAGTAAGACTAGAAGAGGCTGAATAAGGCTTCCAGTTTTACAGATACCATGATCATCAATGGTCTCTCTCCATAGGTCAAATTCTGATGACTGCTTTGCTCTGCTATCCAGTATGTTAACTGCACCCACCTTACTTATGGCAACAACGTGCCGGGTTTTGGTCCCTGCCACCCAGGGATCCCCTCATCTCCTTTGAATTCAGGGACTATAGTTTGATGACAGCTTTTTCACTGTCAATCCTGAGCTATAGAGAATGACAACCACAGAGCTCTCCAAGGAATATTGACTTTTTTTTTTAATATTTCTTATAGCTTTGTTCAAGAGCATCTTCCTTCCTTCTTTCTTATAGTTTTGATGAGGGAGTGTTCTCTGGTCCCTTCTGAGGGACAGAATTCAGAACTGGGTACACAACACTTACATAACAAATCTGCTTTTACATTCCAACCTTTCTGACCCTTCGCATATTTTCTTCTATGGTAAAGAAAGGAACTCCTGAAATTTCAAATTCAATTAGTGTAGGCCATCTCTGGGCCCGTGTTTCAGAAAACTCACCAAGAAAACTCAGAGCCATGCTAACTGTCTAAGCTACAAAACTAAACCCAGAATCTCTCCTTAGTTCATCCATATCAACAAATTCAGCCCAATCCAATATTTCATTTCTTCTTCACTGTTCCAACTTCTTTATTATCCATTTCCATACATGTACTCCAGGATTCTGTCCATGTAAATTCATAAAATCTTGCAGTTATCTTGGCATGTATGGTACCTTTCATGTGTCACATTTTGTACCTAACATCCAGGGCTGGCCTGAAGATTGTAGTCTGGATATAGATCTAGAAGACAGTAGCTGTGGGTAGATTCTAAGGAGGATCAGCAGGGCCTTGCTTTTACCTCAAAGGAAGCTTCGTGTTCTTCAGACAAGGGGAGACTAATGCTCATTGGCAAGGGATGAAGAGCTGCTTCTCCTGGCAAAGAAGACTCAGCAGAATTTTGGTTTCCCATGTCCCCTACTTTATGAGGATCTGTTCATATGTCCCCATCTCAATTATTTTGGTTTTCACTTCTCCCAACTCAAATTACTAACTTTTAACATATGAAACTCTGAAGGATTGTGAGTTCAATTTGTGTTGAAATTCAGGCAATTTTAGGACTAGACTTTGTAGTTAATTTTCAGAAATCTCATCCCTGTGATTACAATAGGTAAAAGTTTATTTTAAGATAGTCATAAAAGCATTCTCGTCCATTCCTTGAATCTTGAGACTACCATTTCTTTCTTTTTTTTTTTTTCCTTTTCTTTTTGAGACAAAGTCTCACTCTGTTGCCCAGACTAGAGTGTAGTGGTATGATCATGGCTCACTGTAGCCTCAAATTCCTGGGTTCAAGTGGTCCTCCTGCCTTAGCCTCCCAAAGCACTGGGATTATAGGTGAGAGCCACCATGTGTGGCCCATTTCCTTATTCATGCTTCCCGAACACTTAGAAATAGCTGAGCAGCAGCATTATGGTCTGCGTTTTGAACAAAATTTCAATGGCAGCAAGTATCTGGCCACGCAAAGCCTTGCCTTCTATAGTCACTTGATTGCAGTTGTCCACAGTTGATCATTTAAGATCCTATTTTGCCATGGCATGGCATGGCATGCTACTGGCACCCCCTTTGTCATTGGAGACTAGGTCATTAATGCATCTAAATTTTAGCAGATCAGAAAAACATTTGCAGATTATTCAGAACCAACACAAAAGACCCCATTCTCAAGGTTCTGTTCCTATGGAAGCTCAAAAAACAGGCTACATTTGGTACCACTGAGTGAGAATTAAAGTGAAAAAGCCTGCTTCCATTTGGGATTTTGTTTACAATGATCTATTTGACTAAGCAGGTCAAAGATTAATAAAAACAAGCAAAAACAAATTTAAGCCTCAAAGTTGTAGATGTTGAACACATTTTTG
The DNA here is from genome assembly GCF_009828535.3 of Hylobates moloch. Classification (NCBI taxonomy): domain Eukaryota; kingdom Metazoa; phylum Chordata; class Mammalia; order Primates; family Hylobatidae; genus Hylobates; species Hylobates moloch. The sequence continues at coordinate 170,536,825 of NW_026652276.1, read as the reverse complement.
ATGCCCAAAAATTTCCATTCAATTAAGCAAAAATATAGACAACGTTCAAAACCGCCAATGTTTTCTACATCATATGTTTTAACTCTAAAAAAAACCACAGAGGCCTGGCATGATGGCTCATGCATGTAATCCCAGCACTTTGGGAGGTCAAGGCAGGTGGATCACGAGGTCAGGAGTTCGAGACCAGCCTGGTCAATATGGTGAAACCCCATCTCTACTAAAAATACAAAAATTAGCCGGGAGTGGTGGCACATGCCTGTAGTCCCAGGTACTCAGGAGGCTGAGGCAGAGCAATCGCTTGAACCCGGGGATGGAGGTTGCAGTGAGCCAAGATCATGCCACTGCATTCTAGCCTGGGCAACAGAGTGAGACTCTGTCAAAAAAAAAAAAAAAAAAAAAAAACACCTAGAAAATGACAGTGTTTTCAATATATTAAATGTTAGTATTACTAATTAGTTTGAGTGCCTAGACTAAATCCTAGGGGAAAAAATGAAAGATAGCTATACTAGATTAGGGAAAGCAATTTTCATAAAGGCAATGTATTTGATAAAGCAGAGCATATGGTCTAGCTGGCAATTAATACAAGCCCTGTGGTGTGATATTTGCCTATATGTGTGTGGCAAAACATCTTTCTAATATCACCCTATTACAATAAAGTGCGTTCGCAGCAAAAGTAAGTGCACTGTCAGCCTGGAAAAAGCCAATGATTAGTATCTTTGAATCCCTTTATGTATAGAAAAAATCTTCTCTCTCCTTCCCCTTGAGCTTTTAGAGTCAGGGTTTTAAAAATGGCAGAAAAGAAATCCTCTTTGAAATTGCTTTTAAGCTGATTAGCTGACACTTAATGAGTATTAGATATTGCACTGAATGAAAATAGGCATATATATATGTAGACATGCCTTTCAGGTACTAAAAAACTCCACCTTCAAAACCAGCTCTTAAAGTATTTAAATATTAACAGAACTGAGTACATTTGTCCAAATGATGCTTTCCTTAATATCACACAAGGCACTAGCATCCAACTTGTCCCTCCACGTGCCCTAGACATGGTGCCAAGCAAATGCTGGCAGGCTCTTCTAAGCTTACTCTTTCTAGGTATAGATCCATGAAATAGTGCCAATGCAATGTGATGTGGCTCCTTGCAAATGCTCTTTTAACGCATTGTATTCCCCAATAAATAATGTCTCATGTCTGGTATGTCAATTTCTTTCTACAACATGGGAATCTTTCAATCTATTCATTCTTGTTTATAAATGCAAACTTTGCATTATTCTATTCACACATACACACAAAAAAGAAACATATACTAGCGCATTCCAAAATATGTTCCAGTTATACTAATTTAGTCTTTTGGATCTATTCAACTTTTTCAAATATTAGCTCTTACTGAACTCCGTCAAAGTACAGTCACATTTTAAGACTGTAGGATTAGTTAAGTGCAAGGTCACATTGCAAAGTCAGTAGTACAGAGAGCAAAGATTCTCAGAATCACTGATCTCTCTTCTCTTTCAGTGACCTTAGACTTGCCCCCTTCTTCCTTCTCACCAAGCAAAAGACACATCTCACTTCCACAAGGGTCTCAATCCCACCATGTCCAATACTAATGAGGAGGGAGAGACCTTCATCTTAGCAACCTCATCACAAAAGAACAGAGGGGAACAAGTTCGTTATTATGGCAAAGGTCAACATAGGTCTTTACAGAAAACTAACATATATAAAGACGTAGCTCATCAGGGGTTGGAAAGGAAGGAGATCCAAATGTTTATAATCACCTGCATTATCCTGCAGCTATTAAAGAAGAGAAAGTTGTCACCAATGCATCTACACTTTTAAATTCCTTTAGTATCCTTTAAAGGTGCCTACCTCATTTTACATAGAAGTGTAAATTAATACAGAGAAGTGCTGAAATCATGAATGTAAGACTTAATGGATTCCTACAAGCTAAATACACCTGACATTATTGTCCATATCAAGAATCAAAAAAAATACCAGAATCTCTGTGCCTTTTTTTCCCTGTTTTGAACCATCATAGCTGTCCTGGGTACAAAGGAGTCAGTGCCAGGACATTTCTCATATTTCATTTATACAAGCTACTTATTACAGAGCAGCATTCGGAACTTTTGGGGAATGTGACTTATACAACACTGAGCACAGAATATATCTAAAATTTCTCCACTTCTCACCACCAGATACTGCTACCATTTCTAGCCTGGAATTTTGCAATATCCTCCCAACTTATAATCCCTGCTCTTGTCTTTCCCCTTCAGAAAGTCTTCAAACTAGCAGCTAGAGGGAACTTTTTAAAGTAGGCACTCCATCATGGCATTCAGATCATATCATTCCCCCACTTATAGTAACATTTCTTGCTCTTGGCTGCACATTGGGTAGCTTCAAAACCTACCATTGTCTGGGGCCACCCACCAGAAATTCTGGTTTAATTGGTCTGGAGTGTGTACTGAGCTCCACAGGTGATTCTAATATCCAGACTCTGCTATGATCTCAAGGCCCAACATGAAGGCAAGTTGCCTTTTTAATTTTAGCTCTTACTGTGCTCCCTCATTTAGACTATCTCAAATACACTGATCTCCTCTCTGTTCCATGAAGAAAACAGGCCCACCTCTGAACCATTACACTTGCTGTTCCATATTTTTCTTCATTGCTTCTTTTCCTGTGACAGCTAGCTCCTTCACTTCCTTTACATCTTTTTTTTTTTTTTTTAACTTTTAAGTTCAGGGTACAAGTGCAGGCTTGTTCCATAGGTAAACTTGCATTTTGCAGGTTTGTTGCATAAATTATTTCATCACACAGGGATTAAGCCTGGCACCCACTAGTTGTTTTTGTTTATCCTTTCCCTCTTCCCACCCTCCACCTTCCAAAAGGCCCCAGTGTGTGTTGTTCCCCTTTGTGTGTCCATGTGTTCTCATCATTTAGCTCCCACTTATAAGTGAGAACATGCAATATTTTGTTTTCTCTTCCTGTGTTAGTTTGCTAAGGATAATGGTCTCCAGCTCCATCCGTGTCCCTGTAAAGGATGGCTGCATAGTATTCCATGCTGTATATTTACCACCTTTTCTTTATAATTCTAGTTCTCAGTGACACCTTCACTGGCTACCCCTGACATTTTATATCCCCCGTCCTGATTCATATTTTCAGCAATAATCACTATCCAACATACAATATATCTTCTTTATTTATTTTGTTCCACCCGAAGAAGCCTGTTGGTTCAGGATGGTGCCCCTAACTCATGGAGCAATGCTATTACACAGCCAGAGCTCAAGAAATGTTTATTAAATAAACAAATGGCATTTTCATGTAATGAAAACCCTGCTAAAGAACTTTGAGACAGCATCTAAGAGCCAACATTGGAATATATTCATTGTGATCATAAGCCTTAAGCACATTCTCAACCAAAACTGGCTAAATGAAAACAACCTAGATAAGAAGTTGCCATTTACAGCAAAATAGAGATACACTGTCTGCACTTCATCCTTCAGACAAAAGAAACCCCTAGGGCAAAGGTTATTTCTTCTTTTGTGGAGCATTCAGAGCTTTCAGGACTACCAGACATCTAAAAGCCCCAGAAATTTAAAAAAAAAAAAAATCAAATGGGAAAAAGACCATGTTTATCCTCTCCCTTGCATATATTTTTTTTTCCATATTTCCTTTGTAATTCACTCATTTGGGGTCTTAGAAATTTCTTTATATGTCATTGTGGAGTTGCACTCATTCACAATGATTGCTTTGCAGCACATGACACAGCATCCATTTCACCCCCAACTCTCTGCTGCCTCAAGAAGACTGTCCTAGAGAAAGTTAACATCCTTATTCCTTTTACTTTTTGTCAAGAAATAAATCTTGAAATAAAAACTCCTGAACTTTCTACTCTGCCTAAAATTTTGGGCTAAAATATCTTCTGAATTACCAATCCAATAAGAGAGAGATTTTTAAAAAGAGAGAAAAAGAGAAAAACTCATCAGCAGAGCAGAAAAATCACAAATCACTAAACACAGGGCTATTTCCAGTTGTACCCATAAGCAGTGCTGCTAAAAACTAGGTCTCAATTCCACTGGGTCTAAGCCTTCCTCTTGCTCGAAGAAGCTAAAACATTGTTTGTTCCCCACTTGCCTCAGAGACAGTGAGATTCTTGAGGCTTCTGTTTAGAAAAATTGTTACAGTCTCTCAATATGTCTGTGTTTTTTTATTATCACTGTTAATAATGAAAAACAAAATGTGGTCCTTCGTAGCTCTGATACACATGCTGATAACCAATCTACCTGAACACTATAAAATTCCTGGTAGTCTCAATAAATATTTGATAAAATAATAAAACTCTCACAGTTCTGAATTCTTCTCTACTTCCTATACATCCAACTTCATATAGGGATTTCTGATTATAGAAATAGCATAAAAAGAGCCTTCTAAAATTTGGATTTATATTTAAATTCTGTTCTAGTAACGAAATTTCATTCCTAAGCTACAAACCAGCAAGATAAACAAGGCAAATCATTTTGCTTCATTTTTTTTCTTTTCATGCTCCCATCTGTAGACTTAAAATAATCCCAGGGGAAAACGATAAACCCTATTTCCTAGTATTCTATCATTAGACTGTTCTAATAAGTAATATTTTAAGAAACAAAAATAACCAAGAGTTCATCGATTAAACAAACAACTAGTTTATTCAACAAATAGTTATTGAATGCTATTTACTCATATTTTTGGCAATACAGCAATAAACAAATACACACAATCCTTCACCTCATGCACATTATCATCTAAAGGGGGAGAAAAACATTTATTACATAAACTTAAATATATCTATCTACATTCAAAAAGTGTTTATCAAGCTCCTTTATGGCATATGAGTTGGGTAAAAATGGTGCACAAAATACATATGACCAATGTTTTCACGGAGTCTAATGAGGAAGACCGTATTAGTCTGTTTTCATGCTGCTGATAAAGACACACCCGAGACTGGGCAATTCACAAAGAAAAGAAGGTTTAATGGAGACTCACAGTTTCACGTGGCTGGGGAAGCCTCACAATCATGGCAGAAGGCAAGGAGGAGCAAGTCACATCTTATGTGCATGGCCACAAGCAAAGAGAGAGCTTGTGCAGGAAGACTCCTATTTTTAAATCCATCAGATCTCTTGAGAACCATTCACTATCATGAGAACAGCACAGGAAAGACCCACCCACATGATTCAGTCATCTCCCATTGGGTCCCTCCCACAACACAGGGAAATTATGGGAACTACAAAATGAGATTTGGTTGGAAACACAAAGCAAAACCATATCATTCTGTCCCTGGCCCCTCCCAAATTTTGTATCTTCACATTTCGAAACCAATTATGTCTTCTTAACAGTCCCCCCAAAGTCTCAACTCATTTCAGTATTAACTCAAAAGTCCACAGTCCAAAGCTTCATCTGAGACAAGGCAAGTCCTTTCCACCTATAAGCCTGTAAAATCAAAACCAAGTCAGTTAATTCCTAGATACAATGAGGGTACAGGTATCAGGTAAATACAGCCATTCCAAATGGGAGAAATTGGCCAAAACAAAAGGGCCACAGGCCCCATGCAAGTCCAAAATCCAGTGAGGCAATCAAATCTTAAAGCTCCAAAATGATCTCCTTTGACTCCATGTCTCACATCCAGGTCACACCTATGAAAGAGGTGGGTTCCCATGATTCGGGCAGCTCCACCCCTGTGGTTTTTCAGGGTACTACTTCTCTCCCAGCTGCTTTCATGGACTGGCATGGAGTGTCTGTGGCTTTTTCTGGCACACAGTGCAAGCTGTCAGTGGATCTATCATTCTGGGGTCCAGAGGATGGTGGCCCTCTTCTCACAGCTCCACTAGGTGGTGCCCTGATAGGGACTCTGTGTGGGGGCCCCAAACCCACATTTCCCTTCTGTACCACCCTAGCAGAAGTTCTTCATGAAGACCCCACCCCTGTGGCAAATTTCTACCTGGCATCCAGGGATTTCCATACATCTGAAATCTAGGCAGAGGTTCCCAAACACCAGTTCTTGACTTATGTGCCCTGGCAATCTCAACACCATGTGGAAGTTGTCAAGGCTTGAGGCCTGCACCCTCTGAAGCCATGGCCCAAGCTCTATATTGGCCCCTTTCAGCCATGGCTGGAGCAGCTGCGACACAGGGCACCAAGTCCCTAGGCTGCACACAGCACGAGGACCCTGGACCCAGCCCCTGAAACCACTTTTTCCTCCTAGGCCTCTGGGCCTGTGAGAGGAGGGGCTGCCATGAAGACCTCTGATATGCCCTGGAGACATTTTTCCCATTGTCTTGGGGATTAACATTCAGCTCCTCATTACCTAGGCAAATCTCTGCAGCCAGCTTGAATTGCACCCCAGAAAATGAAATTTTCTTTTCTATCACATGGTTAGGCTGCAAATTTTCTGAACTTTTATGCTGTGCTTCCTTTATAAAACTGAATGCCTTTAACAGCACATAAGTCACACCATGAATGCTTTGCTGCATAGAAATTTCATCTGCCAAATACCATAAATCATCTCTCTCAAGTTCAAAGTTCCACAAATCTCTAGGGCAAGGGGAAAATGTCACCAGTCTCTTTGCTAAAACACAACAAGAGTCACCTTTACTCCAGTTCCCAACAAGTTCCTCATCTCCATCTGAGACCACCTCAGCCTGGACCTTATTGTCTATATAGCTATCAGCATTTTGGGAAAAGCCATTCAACAAGTCTTTAGGAAGTTCCAAACTTTCCCATATTTTTCTGTCTTCTTCTGACCTATCCAAACTGTTCCAACCTCTGCCTGTTACCCAGTTCCAAAGTTGCTTCCACATTTTCAGGTATCTTTTCAGCAGGGACCCACTCCTGGTACCAACTTACTGTATCAGTCTATTTTCATGCTACTGATAAAGATATACCCAAGAGTGGGCAATTTACAAAGGAAAGAGGTTTAATGGAGAACTCACAGTTTCACTTGGCTGGGGAAGCCTCACAATCATGGCAGAAGGCAAGGAGGAGCAAGTCACATCTTATGTGCATGGCAGCAGGCAAAGAGAGAGCTTGTGCAGGAAGGCTCACATTTTTAAAACCACCAAATCTTGTGAGACCCATTCACTATCATAAGAACAGCATGGGAAGGACCCACCCCCATGATTCAGTCATCTCCCACCAGGTCCCTCCCACAACACATGGGAATTATCGGAGCTACAAGATGAGATTTGGGTGGAGACACAGAGCCAAACCATATCAAAGACAAACATTAAGTAAAGCCAGCAACAGCAATAAGTTCTATAAAAGAAACTAACAAGGTTCTACTAGGGAAAATAACGAATTTTTTCAGGAAGTGACATATCAGCAGAGAAATGAAAAATGAGTGGGTGTTAAATGTGTGTTTAGCAAAGAGCAGTCTGAGAAGAAAGGAAGGTTTGTACAAAGGGCCTGAGCTAGAAAATACTTGCCAGTTTGAGAAGAACTGTGAAACTAGAGTAATAATGCCTGGAGAGAATATTTGAAGATGAGTTAAACAAGCTGGGCGCAGTGGCTCATGCCTGTAATTCCAACACTTTGGGAGGCAGCAGCGAGTGGATCACTTGAGGTCAAGAGTTCGAGACCAGCCTGGCCAACACGGTGAACCCCCTTCTCTACTAAAAATACCAAAAAAATTAGCCAGTTGCAGTAATGCATGCCTGTAGTCCCAGCTACTAGGGAGACCGAGACAGGAGAATTGCTTGAACCCAGAAGGCAGAGGCTGCAGTAAGCCAAGATCAGGCCCGCCAACTCCAGCTTGAGTGACAGAGCGAGACTCCATCTCACAAAAAATGACTTAAACAGAGGTCATATCAAAACTTTTATATTAAATTTCTGAAGAACATGAATTTTTTTCAAAATTTCTGAAGTTCGTATGTAACAGAATTTTATGCATAACTCACTAATGTACTGCTTCACAAAGCATCCTTCGTGAACCATCATTTTCATTTTAAACAGTTTTATAGCCCAGTGCATTTAGAATTGCAGCTGAAACAGAATTAAATCACTACCCTTTGTGCAGAAGTTCTCAAATATTTAGAACGATAAATTGTAAATATTCATATGCAGAAAGAGGGGCAGCACTTAACAAACATCATATTATGGAACTCTTTTGGAGTATTTCTGCAGACTATTGCATACACAGAACACATTCTGAAAAATAGTGCATTAATGCATTTTTCCAAAAAGTATTTATTGAAGACCTACCACATTACAGTTCCTGTTCTGGATTCCAGAGATATGGTGATTAATGAGGTAGACTACCTGCCTTAGGGAAACAGTGTACCTATATTTGAGAACTTCTGCACAAAGGGTAGTGATTTAATTCTGTTTCAGCTGCAATTCTAAATGCACTGGGCTATAAAACTGTTTAAAATGAAAATGATGGTTCACGAAGGATGCTTTGTGAAGCAGTACATTAGTGAGTTATGCATAAAATTCTGTTACATACGAACTTCAGAAATTTTGAAAAAAATTCATGTTCTTCAGAAATTTAATATAAATTAGTAGGAAGGAGTGATACCCATACATCAGATTACTATGAGTGTTATTCCAGACATATGTGCAAGTAGGTATGGTAACACATAACACAAGTGGGAGCATCTAGCACTTATCTACTAGGCTTAAAGGAAGATAAATGTTGAGTCGATACTAATTCTTGAAAATAGTAATCAATATACAGTATACTTTAAAACTTCTTATTTTTACAACTATGGAATTATACAATTTAAAACCTGAATGAGATCTTAGAATAAAGTATCTCAAGTTTCTCTTTTATCCATAGGTAGAAACTAAAACTCAAACAAAATATCTTTTTTACATAATAATTTAATGATAAAGATGAAAATTTGATTTCTAGTATACAGTAATGAGGGCATTTTATTAGTTGTATTGCATCACAGTAACAACATTCACAATATTAGAGCATTTTCTCCTCATGTTTTCAAGACCCTAAAAGACATTTTCATGTCTTAGCCATAGAGTCTCACATTTTTTGGGCTACATTTCCAACCAATCAGCCCCCAAAATCTGGTATGACAAAGTTTAGGCCACATGGCATGAAAATCTCTTTTTTTAATATATATAATTTAATGTACATTAATTTAATATATATATAATATATACATCACATTATATATATACATTTATATGTAGAGAACAGGCAGATGCTGTTTAATATGTATATTAAATGTATATATACATTACATTTTATAATATATATATACACATTACATTATATATATATTATATATATGAAATCTATCCTGGAGATATAGATAGATGATAGATATAGAGATAAAGATATATATCCTATACACATACGCACACACAGAGATGGTATATTTTCTATTTTTCTATTCAAGCTGAAGGCCTGAGAATTAAGACAGCCAATAGTATAGTTTTATCCCAAGAGCCAGCCAACTGAGATCAAAGAAAGGCCAGTGTTTCTGTTCAAGTGTGAAGGCTGGAAGAGACCTATGTCCAGCTCAATGTCAGGCTGAATGGGATCTCCCTTACTCAGTGCAGAGTCTGCCTGTTTGTTGTCTACAGGTCTTTGACTGATTAGATGAGAACCACTCACATTAGGGAGGGAAACCTGCTTTACTCAGTCTACCAATTCAAATGTTAATCTCATCCAGAAACACCTTCAACAGACAGGCTCAGAATGTTGGCCAAATGTCTGGGCACCCCACAGCCCAGTCAAATTGACACATAATGTTAGCCATCACAAGTCAACCCCTTATCAATTTAACGCCCATACACACCTCCTTAAACCACACTTAATCTCCAAATAAAAGCTATAACAAGGTCATAATTCCACCTAACATAATACAATTATTCTATGTACAATTAAAAACACACTAACTTCTTCCCCAGAAGACAAGACAAGGTCTTTGAGTGAGATTCACTCAAAGATTCACCCATAAGATTATTACTATTTTTATTGTACATTTTCTATGCTTAGATATGTTTAGGCAAACAAATATTTGCCAGTGTGTAAAATTTCCCAACAGTATTCAGTACACAACATGCTGTACAGGTTTGTAACCTAGGAGAAACAGGCTGTACCATATAGCCTAGTTGTGCGGTAGGCTGTACCATCTAGGTTTCTGTAAGTACACTATGATGTTCGCACAACAACAGAATCACCTAAGGACACATTTCTCACAACTTATCATTGTCATTAAGTGATACATGGCTTTCCTACGATGTAAAATTAATAATACTTAAGAACTGCAATATAAAATCAATTCTTCTTATGTTACATGATTATAAAATAAGGGAGAAAAGAAAACAAAGATATTTGCACTTTTTCATTATTCATTCTGTATTCCTTTTGCCCTCAGCAAGCATGTCTGCCAGTCATGGTTTTTTACCTGGTGGGAGTGACCCAATCTTTCATTTCTGGAGGGTCCGGGCCATTAGTAGTCCTGCCTGGACTGGGCTGTTGTAGTTTTCCTTTAACCTTAATCACGGGGTATCGTGATATTAAGAGATGCCTTAGGCGGGGCATGGTGGCTCATACCTGTAATCCCAGCACTTTGGGAGGCCAAGGCAGGTGGATCACCTGAGATGAGGAGTTCAAGACCAGCCTGGCCAACATGGTGAAACCCCATCTCTACTAAAAATTCAAAAATTAGCCGGGCATGATGGTGCATGCCTGTAATCCCAACTACCAGGGAAGCTGAGGCAGGAGGATCACTTGAACCTGGGAAGTGGAGGTTGCAGTGAGCCAAGATCGTGCCACTGCACTCCAGCCTGGGCAACAGAGCAAGACTCCATCTCAAAAAACAACAACAACAACAACAAAAAAGATGCCCTAAGGGATCACCTGTATTCCTGATATATTCTTCCTTACCTCCATTTTTAAGCAGCAGTCCAATTTCCCCTTGGTAGTCAAGATCAATCACCCCAACAAGCACAGGAGCTTGCTACTTTGAATGTTCACTTGGAGGCATGAGGAGCTGAAAGTACCCTGCTGTAGTCTTAACTTCCAGTTCAGTGGAATCATTGTTGTATCTCCTGGTAGAAGCATTTCTGTATTTGATACTAAGACCTCTAGGTCAGCAGAGTATAAGGTCATGGAATAAGGTCATGGAATCAGAAAGCAAACTTTTGCTAGTGAATCACTAAGGGCAATATTGAGTTGTGCCACTTCCATTTCCATCCCTTCATTCCTAGACCCATGAATCCTGACTATAGGAGAAACAGCACCATATATTGTATGCTCATTCAGATAATATATAGTTGGCCCTCTGTATCCACGAGTTTCACATCAAGAGATTCAACTAACTATGTATCAAAAATATTTGGAAACCAAGTTTCACCTTGATACGGTTTGGCTGTGTTCCCCACTCAAATCTTCTCTTGAATCATAGTTCCCATAATCCCCACATGTCATGGGAGTGACCTGGTGGGAGGTAATTGAATCATGGGAGCAATTATTCCCAGGCTGTTCTCATGATAGTGAGTGAGTTTATGAGATCTGATGGTTTTATAATGGCCTTTTCCCCCTTTGCTCAGCACGTCTCTCTCCTGACACCATGTGAAGACGGATGTGTTTGCTTCCCCTTCTACCATGATTCTAAGTTTACAGAGGCCTTCCCAGCTATGTAGCTCTGTGAGTCAATTAAACCTATTTCCTTTATAAATTACCCAGTCTTGGATATTTCTTTATAGCAGGATGAGAATGGACTAATACATTTTCTGAACAAGTACAGACTTATTTTTCTTGTCACTCTCTAAACACTGCAGTACAACAGCAATTTATGTAGCATGTACATTGTATTAGGTATCATAAATAATCTAGAGATGATTTAAAGGATACAGGAAGATGTGCATAGCTTATATGCGAATAATACACAATTTTACTTCAGGAACTTGAGTTTCCATGAGTTTTGATATATGCAGGGGGTCCTGGAACCAATGCATGGCTACTGACTTACAACTGTACAGCCTTCTGTAGAACCTTGCCCAAATCCTGCAAGGTATTACCACCTAGATAGCAATGTAACTGAGTCTTCAAAAAGTCATTCCCCAGTTCTATCAAACCAGCTGCTTCAGGATGGTAGGGTATAAAGTAAGACTGTTGAATTCCATCATGACAGGCCAATTGCCACACTTCTTTTCTGTAAATTGAGTTATATGATCAGAAGCAACGTTGGGATATCATGATGGTGGATAAGGCATTCTTTAAGTCTTTGGATGGTAGATTCAGCAGAAGCATTATGTGCCATAAAGGCAAATTCATATCCAGAGTAAGCGTCTGTTACAGTAAGAACAAAATGTTTCCCCATCCATGATGGATGGAAGTGGTTCAATGTAATCAACCTGCCATCAGGTAGCTGATCACCCTGGGGAATGGTATCCAATTGGGTACTCAATGTTGGGCTCTGCTGCTGGCAGATTGAGCACTCTGCAGCAGTCATAGCTCAAGTGGCTTTGGTGAATGGCATCCATGTTGCTGAGCCCATGCATGACCTCCATCCATGCTACCATGGCCACTTTGTTCATGAACCAACAAGGTGATAACAGGCAATCTGGAGAAAGAGGCTGACTGGTTTCCCGAGAACTGGTCAACCTATTCAGTTAATTATTAAGGTGCTCCTCTTTTGAGGATACCATTTGGTAAGCATTCACATGGGATACAAACAATTTCACATTTTTGCCCATTCACAGAGTTCTGTCTTCACACCTCTTCCCTAAGTTTTCTTGTAGCCAATTTCCCAATCGTGTTACTTCCAAGTCGCTAACCATCCAGCCAAACCATTGGCCACAGCCCATAGTCAGCATGCAATCACATGTCTAGTCATTTCTCTTTCCAAGCAAAATGAACAACTAGGTGCACTGCTTGAAGTTCTGCCAATGGATCACAGGAAATTCCCTATGAAGTCATAGCTGCAAGGCTGGGAGACAGAAGGGAGTGTAACAGCAGTGGGGACCACTGGCATTTGAACCACTTTTTCATTTAATTTACTTGTGTTTTCAGGGCTTCCTTTGGCCTGATCATGTACAAACTACTTCCATTTGATGATGTAGCACTGCTAAACATGCCCAACTTTATGCCTTGATGGGTCTCTTTACTACTGTAAATGTGTCATTAGCATGTTTAAATCGAATTATATTAGAGATCAAACTTCGGAAACCTCACAACCAATTCAGAAAACTCATCCTTAAAATTGTTTCTCTAGAAACACTATCAGTACCAAAATCTATGGATTAGAGTTCCCCAGAGAAACAGAACCAACAGTATTTGGTTTGTGCCCAACTTATTATAAAAAATTGGTTCATATGATTATGGAGGCTGAGAAGTCCTAAAATCTGTAGTTGGCAAGCTAGAGGCCCAGGAGAACCAGTGGTATAGTTCCAATCTGAGTCAGAAGGCCTGAAAACCAGGAGTGCTGGTGTTATAAATTTAGTCTGAAATCTGGCAGGCTCAAAACCCAAAAAGAACCATTTTTCAGTTTGAGTCCAAAGACAGGAAAAGACTAATGTCTCAACTCAGATGGTGAGGCAAGAGTTCTCTCTTACTAAAGATATGGTCAGCCTTTTTGTTCTATTCATTCCTTTAAAGATTGGATGAGGGCCACCCACATTAGGGAAGGCAATGCGTTTAACTCAGTCTGTGAATTCAAATGGTAATTTCATTCAGAAACACCCTTGCAGACATACCCAGGATAATGTTTGACCAAAGATCTAGACCTACTCAGGTTGACACATACCATTAGCCATCACAATACCTTAAATAATAGACTCGAACAGTTCCTTACTAAAGCCTAAAATTTTGAGTGTGATTTGGGGTAGTAATAAATTTAGGACTCTCATCTTTCTGTAAACTTTACTAAATATTAAATAAATGTTAATACTGTTACAGTAGGTAGTTAGGCATAAGTGGGGCAGGAGAGGGCTCTCCCAACCCACAAGAAATGTTGGGTGATGGTTCAGCAGTCATCACATTGCCTCTGTAAAAGTGATAAATTGGGAGCCAGTGCCAGGGAGAGGCCATTTCCTGATGGTCCAGAACTACTGCACTAAAGTGTTCATTGAAAGCAGATGCCAGGGAGAAGAAACTTCCTGGGCATGCACATGAAGAGACAAAATGGCAGAGGATGATATTCCAGGGTCACTCCACTGGAAAAAGGAAGAAAGCCTCAGATGGGCATACGTACAACTTCTTAAACACAATGCACTTGCTCACTTCCCAAGGGTGAGGAGGGCACTGTGCATGTGGGCAGCTCACCGTAAGGGAAGAATCATGGGAAGGCGGCCAGTCTATAAAGTCCTAGAATCAAGCTTAAATGTCACACTTGAACTTCTCTCTCTTTAACCTTCATGTGTTATCTTGGGTCTCTGCCAAGTGAATTTTCCTTCCTTTCCTGTTCTAAGGTCTTTTAAATAAACTTCCACTCCTGCTGTGAAACTTGCCTCAGTCTCTTTTTCTGCTTTATGCCCCTCAGTCAAATTCCTTCTGAGGAGGAAAAAAAAATTGAAGTTGCCACAGTTGCATATGGATTCGTCGCCAGTAACTTGGGGTAACTCAGTTCTCTTCCATCAGTAACAATACTGGCATTTTCTAGTACATAGAATAAAGGGGAAAATGTAGAAAGATGACATATTTTTAAGAGAAAAAAATGCTATTATCAAGTCAAACCTCAATTGCTTGATTTGGGGCTGGTGGAGAGAAGTTTTAATGTGTAAATTCTAGTTCAAAACCTTAGTAATTTGGGGAGGAGTTGGTGGTGCTGATAAAATATTCATGAAGAGTAAAATGAACAGAATAAAGTAAAAGGGGGGCAATCTGGTTGACCAATTGGGAAACATAAACTACCATTTGCATGGTGATAAAGGCCAGTAACTTACTTAAACACTGTCTCAGGAGTCCCAGAGCTTTGTAGTGTCTTGAAGTTTTTGTTTGCTTGTTTGTTTGTTTTTGAGATGGAGTCTCAGCCACTCAGGCTGGAGTGCAGTGGCACAATCTCGGCTCGCTACAACCCTCACCTCCCAGGTTCAAGCAATTTTCCTGCCTCCGCCTCCCAAGTACCTGGGACTACAGGCATGGCTAATTTCATTTAATACACCACATCTGGCTAATTTTTTTTTGTATTTTTATTTTCATCATGTTAGTCAAGCTGGTCTTGAACTCCTGACCTCAGGTGATCCACCTGCCTCAGACTCCCAAGGTGCTGGGATTACAGGTGTAAGCCACCATGCTTGGCCATGCCTTGAAGTTCTCTAAGCTCTCTTTGGTTGTCAGGGACTGGCTGACGCTAGCAGGAACATCAAAGCAGGAGAACACCCAGATTAGACAACGAACTATGGGAACCCTAGCCCTTACTTCTCTTCTTTGGGACTCTTGTCCCCTCTACAGCCTGGAGTTGACCAGAAGACCTCTGGGACTCATACATTTAGTGTCATCTCACATCTCAATGGATGGCCTCTGTTCCAGAATTCCTCCCACTGACTGCCATGGCACATGATTTGGGATGTCTTGCTCAGATTTTAAAATAGACAAGTTCAGGAATATAGGATACCTACAGTCTATACCAAGCTTTGGATTTGAGCAACTCCTGCCTTCTGTACATCCATTCTTACCAGCGTGTTCCAATGATGTTGCCACCTCCATCTGTAGTACCCAGGGGCGATAGAGGTGGTGGCAGGCATTACTTATTCTGTGCCCCCCACAGCCACATGGCAACAAGGGTGGACACGTCACCCTCTCCTCAGCCTGCAGCACAAATGTTGTGTCTATCCCCACTGAAGCCTTTTGAGACTGTTGCTCCCCATCCCTAACAGAACCTTATTAATGTCTTCTCTTACTTCCAATCACGGTTATGTTATCTCCTGCAGGTCTTAAGTCATGGCAGATGAAGGACAAACATTTCTTACATCTGGGACTACTCTTTATAGCACCTCAGCTATTCTTTCGCTGGTGGCAGTGTAGGGAAGACGGGAGTGAGGTCATCACTGAAAAAGATCACATTCTAGGAATGTTGTGATTGCCACCTAAAGAGTTGGAGAGAAGATATGGCTGGAGGATGCGTTGTTCTATGTTTACTCTATAAGCTCTTGAAAGATAAATTTAGCATGTCCAGAAAATGAATGACGTATGTTTCACATTTTCCTGCACAATCTGAGTGAGCCTTGCATTTATGGTAATTACCAAGGAAGCACAAGGTCAACCTTCAGAGAATCGTGGGAAATCAGTATTTATTGGTGGAATGATGAATGGTGCAGCATCATGAGTGATGATGTAACCAGCATTAAATAGATGGCATCAGAAAATTACAGAGGCAAAAAGATCTATATTGTTTCAAAGTAAACACAGCCATGACATTGTGAGTAACAACAACTTTGCTACCTCTTTCTCCTGGTAAGAAATGAAAGTAACCAGGAACACTACACTTCATCTGAAGAGATGGTTCATAACAAATATTTGCCTACTGTCTCAGTTTGCACAGGTTGCCCTAACAAAATACGACACACTGGGTGTCTGAAACAACAGAAATTTATTTTCTCATAGATGTGGAAGCTGGAAGTCCAAGACCAAGGCGTTGGCATGTTTGGTTTCTCCTAAGGCCTCTCTCTTCTGCTTGCAGATGGCCTTCTGGGTGTGTCCTCACCCAGCCTTTCTCTGGGTGTGTATGGGACAGATGTCTCTGTCTCTTCTTATGAAGATATCTGTCTTATTGGATTAGGGTCTCATCCTACTGACTCATTTAATCTTAATCACCTCTTTAAAAGTTCTGTCTCCAAAGGCAGCCACACTGGAGTAGGTCTTCAAAATATGAATTTTGGAGAACACAGTACAGTTCATAACACATAAAGCCCTACACACTGTAAGGATAGCTCTATTAAAAATGTCCCTTTTATAACACCTCAAAACACCTCACTGCTACCTATTAATTATAATTTGGCAGCCATGGATATTATTTCAGGGTGTGTCTGAGGAATTAAAAAAAAAACAGCTTTTTCAAGTTAAAAGTGCATGTGAATAACAAGACATATGTTTCTCAAAGCTTAAGATTGTCTCCACCAGCAGTTCAGCAACTAGCAGCACAAAGTATGAGCAAACGCTCAAACACGAGCATGAGCTAAAGTAAAACTTAGGGTCAAATGCACCTCTCAAAGTATATGATTGGAGCTAACTTTTTAATTTTAAGTTACAGAAAAAAAAAAAAAACAGAAGAACTGAAGAGAAATCTTCATCTAGTATGTTGTTTAAAATTCTGGAAACATATTTTCTGTACTCTTGCATCATTTTTTTTTTCTACCAAGTAACAAATGGATGTGTCTTCTTGCAGGACCAAAAACAAAAAGAAAAGTAAAACAGAGTTCTCAAAAGCACCATAATCCCTTTAAATTTGTGTTTGATATGTTATTAGTTAATGTATTGCTCAATGTACTAATAAACCACACAGGCCTGAAAGAATCCATACAACTTGAAATTTGTGGAGATATTTAAGAAAAAGATTTGACTTATCGATTTGCCAGTATTTTATTGAGGATTTTTGCATCAATGTTCATCAAGGATATTGGTCTAACCGAATCCAGCAGCACATCGAAAAGCTTATCCACCATGATCAAGTGGGCTTCATCCCTGGGATGCAAGGCTGGTTCAACATACGCAAATCAGTAAATGTAATCCAGCATATAAACAGAACCAAAGACAAAAACCACATGATTATCTCAATAGATGCAGAAAAGGCCTTTGACAAAATTCAACAACTCTTCATGCTAAAAACTCTCAATAAATTA